>NC_056725.1:911670222-911890222 GCF_019279795.1 Protopterus annectens
ACTCCTGCCTGTTTGACAATGCCACTGTCCCCAACCCATATAACATAGCTGGTCTCACTACCCTCTTCAAGACCTTCCCTTACACTCTTACTGGTACATGCCTGTCACAAATCACTCCTGAGTCTCGTCTCCACCCACTCCACCCTGCCTGTACTCTCTTCTTCACCTCTCTAATGCACTCATCATTAGAACATGAATTGTTGATCCCAAGTATATGAACTCATCCACCTTCCCCAACTCTACTCCCTGCATCCTCACCATTCCTCTATCCTTCCTCTCATTCACACACATATATGCTGTCATAGTCCAGCTGACCTTCATTCCTCTCCTCTCCAGAGCATATCTACACCTCTCCAGGGTCTCCTTAACCTGTTCCCTACACTCACTACATATCACAATGTCATCTGCAAACATCATAGTCCACGGGGACTCCTGTCTGATCTCGGCTGTCAACTTGTCCATCACCACTGCAAATAAGAAAGGGTTCAGAGCTGATCCTTGATGTAATCTCACCTCCACCTTAAATGCATCTGTCTATCCCACTGCAGATCTCACTGCTGTCACACTACCCTTGTACGTGTGCTGTACCACTCTTACATACACCTCTGCCACTTCCAACTTCCTCACACAATGCCACAACTCCTCTCTAGGCACCATGTCATATGCCTTCTCTAAGTCCAGAAAGACACAATGCAACTCCTTCTGACCTTCCCTGTACTTCTACATCGACATTCTCAGAGCAAACATTGCATCTGTAGTGTTCTTTCCGGGAAATGAACCATACTGCTGATCACTGATAATCACCTCCCTTCTTAAACCAGCTTCCACTACTCTTTTCAATAATTTCATGCTGTGAATGTATTACCCCTCTGTAGTTTCTACAGCTCTGCACATCACCCTTATTCATATAATCGTGTACCAAAACACCTTTCCTTCACTCCTCAGGCATCCTTTCACATTCCAAGATTCCATCCAACAATCTGGTTAATCATGTCACTGTCATTTCCCCTAAACACTTCCAAGCTTCCACAGGTATGTCATCAGGACCAACAGCATTTCCATTCTTCATCCTCTTCATAGCTATCTGTACCTCTGCCTTGTAGAACATGCATATCTGATATGTCATAACTATTGTTTGTTGATGCATAGTAGTAGTAAACAGATGTGCATAAGTGCTAGTACTGTGGACTTGTACTGTTGATGTACTGTAATGGTGCACCCACCCTGTAGCAATTCCAAAGCTGTAGCCACTAACATTGCATCTCTCACACTCTTATGCAGGTCCCTCCGTTATACCACCATGGCAGCAGCCTGTAGCTGGTGAGTATGGTTTACGTTGATGCTTGCCAATACACCGGACTTCTACTGGCTATGGTATATGCTATGCACACATCTAACACACATACCCTTAATGCATGCTGTACATGTTCACATATTGTTGCTATTACATGCACTGCATCACAGTGATGACTATGATGGGGTGTTGGAAAGGTATGTCAGGTGCCTGCAGGATAAGAAACGTCCTGTCATTGTGGAATTTTTCCACAGGGATTAACATAATGGTGGTACACACAGACTACAGTAGGGACATGTGTGAAACATCACCCCTGTACAGTGCACCAACAGTTTATATACCAGTGTTACAATGGCAATTGTTATAGATGTACACTTTGGCATAATGTACTAGTGTGGTCCACATTATTAGCTGGGACTTGGCTGTAACACATGCTGTTCAGTGTATGGGACACTGCAAACTGACACACATGTGTGGCCCATACTTGTCAAGCATCTGCAAAACACCTGAATGTGGGGAGGGGTTGTCAGCATGACACACCAGTGCACTGCAGCAGGGAGCCATAAGGATGGTAAGCATGGCTGTATCTGCACACAGACTAGGTCAGTAACTGCGGCAAACATAACTTTACACCCACATCAATAGTGACAACAGTTTGTGAACACCAACAGGTGTGCATATGAGTAGACCTTGCAATCATGCAGAGTTGGGGAACATGTGTAGAGCAGACTGACCATACAAAAGCAAATGCAGATGGGTCATGCTACTATACCCCTGAACGAATAGTGACTGCTGTAGTACACATAACAATGGGTGCAACAAAATGTAATCTTGTACACACATAGGCACACACACGACTGTATGCAATGCGATTAGCATCCGCACACCTAACACCTTTAGTAGACACTGCATGTGGATGTACAGGACATATGGCACATATCAGGCTCATGTACTGTTAATATATGTAGCGATGTTGTCCCATGGCAGACCAAGGAATGGTGCATCACATCAATAAGAGTGTGTAGACACCCCATAGCCATGGTATGATCTGGCAGTTGCCAATGTAATACTATTGGATTGTTCATACATGGTCTGCTAATGTTGAGAGCTGTAAACCAAACATCAAGCATTCACAACTGACATCTGACCACACATCATCCTAGGTATGTTCTGCTGGAAAACATAGGGTCTGAGAGCATTACAGCTGATATAACTGGCACAGTACTACACATTCAGCAATGGGATGTACACCTGTGAGTTGTGGTGCACAGTACATGGCAGGGTGCATAACAGCTGCACAGCAAAACTGTGTACATAGGTGCAGTGTTCCCCAGGGGAAGGGGTACCACCTACTAATGCAGGCCATGCCTTGCATACATGTATACTGTTGCCAGCATGAATTGACTATAGCTGCATTGCATGCTGTTGTGTGCTATATGTTATGCATGTTGACAGATGTGTAATGGGAGGACTGTGTGCACTATCTTTGTGCAACCTCACCTGTATATGTGTGTGTGTGTGTGTGTGTGTGTGTGTGTGTGTGTGTGTGTGTGTGTGTGTGTGTGTGTGTCTCTCTGAGTGGATAGGTATTCATGTCATCTGTAGGTTCAATGTGGTGTAAAGGAGGGAGGATGTTGCATGTAGGATGTGTGCATGCATGTGTGTGTGGTTGTGTGGGTGTCCATGTATGCACATGTGTGACTGTGGAGTTTTTGATATGGCAGTACTTCTCTTTGTGATAGTGCAGTACATGGACAATGGACATGGACTGACACAAGACACAACAGGAGTACTTGTCTGATAGGTAATCACAGAACAGCTGATGGTCTAATAAGGTCTGTAGCATGGAACATGCACTGGGAGGGAAAGTAGATACCTGGTATACCCTCATTATCATATACAGCAGGGAGGTGAATGATAACCCATTTAGGTACCACTACAGATGCATTGGGGAATTACTAGACAACAGCAGGGAGTGTATACATATATCACAGTTGTCACATGATAGGTTGATTGAGCAGCATGTCAGGCATGTACTGAGCAATCCTTACACATGACACTATATTGTGTGACATTCTGGAGGGAACGTATCAGCCCCTCACATATAAGGGCCAAGCTCACAAAGTCCCAACATACACAGGGTGAACACTGAATGACAGCAGTGAGGCCATGTAAACAGTACTACACTCGGGTAATGGAGTGAATGGAGTAAGAGGTCTTGTGTCGTGGTCACTTTCGTAGGCATTTAGAGGAATAAGACTTTAATGAGTGGCATTAATGAGTGTATGTCACCAGGTGGGATGCATGATGGGCAACTTAAGGGAATACACGTGGGACTGTCTGTAGCATCACAGATAGGTAGGTATTAAGGTGGAGTGTGTGTGTGTGTGTGTGTGTGTGTGTGTGTGTGTGTGTGTGTGTGTGTGTGTGTGTGTGTGTGTGTATTATGTAATGCTGGACAGGTCTTAAAGTGCATTCCTTTTTATCCCCCACAGGTGGCGAGGTGGGTCAGGGTCCCACCTGCAGGCAACCTGATGTTGGTTTGCACACAGACACTGATGATGATGATGAGACCATGATTGCATTACATGTGGGTCTGTCAGGGTCGACACAGCACCAACAAATGACACCCCCCTCTTAGCCACCCCACACCTGCACACAGTTGCAGTGCCTATACAGACCTCATCACCAGTGGCCATAACTGAGGGACAGTTGGCAGTTAGTGGTAGTGCACAGGGTAGTGTGGTGACCATGCCAGCTGTGTCTGTCAACAGCAGGCATAGCCAGATGTCCAGCAGGCCACCACATAGGCAGATGCACCAGGGTGCTCATAGTAGGGCTGCTGGCCACCCTGCCCCTGGCAGAGGCACCACAACTGGTGCCACCAGGCACATGTTGCAGGCTGTCATGGAGGCACAGGCACATATAGAAATGTACAACAGACAGGGCCTGAGGCTGCAGAGAGCTGCCTACTCATCTGTAAGTGACAACATCCGTGAACTTGTTGCAGGCCTCCATGAACAGAACAAGATCATGGATAGAGGGTGGGGTGAGATGGCGGGCATCCTCAACTGTGGAATGGCTGTGCTTGAAACCTGATGGGAGTGGGGCAATGGCCACATGGATGTAGGCCAGAAACAACAACATCTGGTGGTCGACATGAACATGCTAGGATGCCAAGCCACTCCATTACTGAAAGTAATAGCCCCAGCACATCACTGGGGATGCTGTCCACACCACACCAAAGCAGGCCTCATGCGCATGGTCCTGGCCAGTCCCAGTTGGGACATGGTTTCAGCGGACATCTGTCATCATCAGGGGAGAGCAGCACCTCAAGGCTTGTACCTGCACGTGCCCATGGAACCACTGGCAGGCACAGTCAGCGTGTCTATGGCCGGAGGCGTTGAACTGCACACCCTGCCAGGTATGGTCTTCAGCTGTCCAAAAGCACCTGTATGGGCATCCACATGGCAGAACTGTGTGTATGCATACCCACACGCTATACAAACACATGTAGGGAAACCCCATACCAACACGCACTACATCAGCACACCCCATCCAAACAATTAAACCCCTCACCCACACACATGGTGTCAAATATATGGACCACCCTCTGCCTCTGGCAAACCAGCAACACACCCTGTGCATATGATGATGCCTGTGCCGCATCCCTGTCATCTAAAACATCAATGCAAGGACAGGCTAATATGGTTCTGATGCACACGGTGACTGTAATACAGTGCAGCAATGTACTGCATTGTAACATGTTGTCAGGAGTAATGTGCAATGCATACATGTCAGGTACTGTAGCCATCCAGCTATGATGCATGTCAGCTGTTAGTAACACTGAGTGATTGTGATCTCCATAATGTTATCCATTTGTGTTGTAGGTGTACATGTGTCAACAGGAGGATGGTCTGCAGTCATATTCCACAAGGGTTATGGCACTGTGGTGACACCATGGCTGTAGCTTATCCAGAGTACAGTTACACACATGTCACAGGATTGTCTGATAGTTATTGCATGTGCCACATAGACAGGTGACCCACTGGGACATGTATCATCTGCTACCGTATGTTGACCCATCCACATACATGCACACTCTTACATGGCAACACTGTGACTAGGCCCCTACCTAGGTATGTAGTGCTACTGAACTGCGTGGCTTTCATTGAACACACCACACAACATTTAGGGTGAGGTGTGTACCAGGTTACATGCAGAACATCCACAGACATGTACAGTATGGTAATGGTTGTAATGGTCATATATGGATAATGCATGGTGTGACATACCATCATACACACATTGACAGACACATAACAGGCAGACACACATCTGAGAGACATGGGCCTATTGTTGCTAACTAACTAGTCAGTGTGTCCAATGTGTCACAGGTAGGCTGCACACAGCACAGGTGTAACTGGGCTGTATTGTGGTTTTAGTTACCTGTATGGTTGATGGTGACAGTGGTCACCATAAAGTGGTACATGGGGCATATACCGGGTGTACCATGGTGTATTGGCAGTCTACAGTGCACCCACATCCCCCAATGATTATTGTATGCACTGGAACCCATGATGACACTCCAACATACCGACTATCACACATTGCCCATGACTGCAGTACAACCCATTGTATATCACAACAGTGGTAGTACAGGGATATGCATCTAATGCACATGTCACAGGCATAGTAGTGTGTTGCATTGCCATGCCTCACCTATGGGAGTGACAACACTATCTGTACTACTGTGTGGCAATGTGTTGTGTAATAGGAGTATGTGGTCCCAGAATGGTGTACCCTACAGATATGCAGACATGCACACAAACACACACTTGCCAGACCTGAATGGGTTACGCATGGCTATCGACCCATTTGTACAACACTGTTGTGCTGGTAATATAATTTAATCAAACAGAATCTTCTGCCTGAAGGAGTTATCCTGAAAACATTGCCCACAAACAACCTACCTGGAAGTCCATCTAGCAAGTGGCTAAGGTTAATACCTTAATACTGTACTGTAACCTATTTATTGTACACTGCTGACTTGGGTCAAAAGAACACCTTAGTCTGTCCCCATAATAATGTGTCCCCCTCTTTATAATTATACGAGCTGCCCCTAGCACTCCATTAGTTCTCTTGGAATAATTATAACTAAACCCTGTATATTGTAGTTCTACCCTACCCTCTCACATATAACCTTGAAAAATACAATCTGACCAACAACCTGTAGATAACATTTACCCTGCAAGAGTGTAAAGCATATTAGTGTAAAAAAGGGGTAAAAATACAGCAAAAAAACTGTGTCTAAACAATGTCCTTTCAGTAACACTAAACTCTTTCCCATAGCTACTACAACCTAAGCATATCCCTAAGTATATACCTATAGACAGTGTTAGCCCCTCTCCTCTCCCCTCCCTGCTCCCAAAATCCCACCCGCCCCTAGTATCGCTACATTTATAGGTACACAACCACACCCCTATTACAATATCCTATCCGCAGTGCCAATTTTCTCCACCCACCCTGCTCCAATCCTCCCATCAGCTCCTCTCCTAATTATACTCTCTCCACCTTACTTTACTACCTCTATACTTGCATTCTGGTCTCTGATATTCTGTTTTGTAAATCTTAGATCCTAAAAACCATACACCTTCTCTCACAATATTATACTATTCCTTACTACCTATTCTGCTGGTCACTTATGCACTTACCTTCTACGAAAACCAATTACTTACTGGTTATCAGTACCAAAAGGCCATACTATAACTCCAACTATACAACATTCCTCCTACAGTCATGTTAATAACATAGGGTCGAACTCAACAACTTGTTCTCTTTTCCAGCGTTCTAATCCTTGGCACATTAGCTCTAGATCTAAGCAATGCTACAAACTCTTAAACAAACTCCTGAAGCTCATCATTAAGTATAGTCCCAGCCTTATTCTCAGTGGGGACATCCACCCCAACCCTGGCCCTTCCACATCTAATAGTAATACCCCTATTACCTGCAACCTCAACCATACAAAGTTAAACAAAAGACTAGCTAACTCTCTCCTGGCATGTCATCTCAAAATCAGGAGTATTAATAACAAAATACATGAACTGCATGCACTATTGGCTGTTCACTCCCCTGAGATTCTCTGTTTATCTGATACCTGGTTAAAAGCCAGCACTACTGATAATGAAGTGTTACCACCTAGGAATAACATACATAGGTTGGATTGTGCCTCCAGGAAGGAAGGGGTAGCAATACTCTGTAAATCTGAATTGAATGTAATCATAAATGTTAATCAACCACCTCAGATTAATAATTCAGAAATTCTTGCCACCAGACTGCAATTTAACAAAAGTAAATGCATAAACATCATCTGTATGTATATCCCCCCAGGAAATGATACACCACACTTGAAGACACCCTACACTGGCTTTTATGTTACTACCCTCAAGAAACCCTTCTGTTTGGAGACTTTAACATAGACTGGGGCACCTGCTCCTTAGTGCACCTACTACCCACATTAACCTGCATGCATTCTCACAAATCATAACTACCCCTACCAGACTGGGTAAACCAAATCAAAAAGATAGTATACTCAACTGGGTACTCATAAATAGTAAACCCCAACTGTACACTGCCAGTACCCTCCTCATTGACCTAAGTGACCACCTTCTCACCTATATAGTTAAACAAAAAGCCATTAATCCACAAATACCATTACTCAGAAAAGTCAGAAACAAAAATGACTTTGACCCTGCCAAATTTCAGCAGGAACTTAACTGCTGCAATTGGTTGATGCTAATACACCTCCCTCTGGAGGATGCAGTTGCATATTTTAACAACAGATTTCTTGAAATCCTTGACTGGCACGTACCTGCCTGCTTTAAGAGAACTAAAGCTAAAACTGCACCTTGACTTTCTAAAATGTCTCTACTAAAAATCAACAACAGAAATAAACTCTGGGCCAGATGGCGGTCCACTAAACTCCCCCATGATCATGTTAAATACTGACAAGCTAGGAATGAAACTAAAAGATCCATTTAAATGACAAAAAAACAGTACTACTGCAATCTGCAGACAGCCAACCAGAACACCCCTCAGAAATTCTGGCTGGTCTGAATAATCTGCTTCACCCCGGTAAAACATCTACCCCTGTCCCAGCTGCTACTAGTGACAAATCCCCTGAGGATGTCTCAAACAGTTTTACCGACTTCTTTATTGAGACAATTCAAGCTCTAGCCAGCCAATTACCTCCTAGCTCTTCCAACCCTGGTAGTGCCACCCATTTAAACTTACTCTCTTTCAGTTTCCAACCCGTGTCCACTTCATGTATTTGTAACTTAATCAAAAAACTAAAACCCACCACACTCTCCACTGACCAACTCCTTGTCGAATACCTTCAAAAATCATCTGATGCTATTGCCTATCCAGTTTCTGTACAAATTAATCGTACCATAGCTGAGGCTAAAATTCCCACCATTTCGAAAACATCTTACATAATTCCACTACATAAAGGAGGTTCCTCCACTGAATTCTCCAATTATAGACCAATAGCCATTCTTTCTCCACTTGCAAAGATCATGGAAAAATGTATACAAAAACAACTCATGCACCACCTAACCAGAATCACCTCCTAGCCGATACCAAACATGGCTTCCATCCACACCATAGCATGACCTCTCCCCTACTAGCCTTTACCAATACTATCAATAACAACCGTAACAATAATCAAATATCCTTGGCCCTCTTCTTGAATCTTTCCAAGGCATTTGACATGGTGGATCATCAACTGTTGATACATACCCTGCAGACTTATAGCCTTAACTCGAAAGCCCTTCAATGGTTTAAATCCTACCTCAGTGTTCTCTGGCAAACAAGCTCTCTATCCTATTACCTACCACCCTTAGAGTCCCACAAGGCTCCATACTTGGGCCCCTTCTCTTTTCCATCTTTATTAACAACCTACATACTGTCATCCCTAATGTTAATTGTATCCAATATGCTGATGACTCCACCCTGATTTGCTCAGCTACATCTCCTGCAGACTTGAGGTTTGCTGCCCAGTCCGCCTTTAATATTATAGAAAACTGGCTCTCTGAACGTCCATTGTTACTAAATCCCAAAAAAACTAAAATGCTGCTATTTTCACCCACACAAAGGTCTACAACTTTTACCTTCACCATAAAAGCAAAAGATGGGACAATTATCGCCCCTGACCCTTCTACAAAACTACTAGGTGTCATTATTGATAACAACCTAAAATATGACCTACACGTTAATCAAGTGATCAAGACCATCAATAAAAAACCTGGGTCACTATACAGAATAAAAGCCTTCTTAACCCCTCCAGCTAAGATTGCCATTGCCCACTCACACCTACTCTCAACCCTACTATATGCTTCCCCCCTTCTCTCTAATCTAAATAAGTCTGTACTTATCAGAGTATCAACATGTTACAATCACATTGCCAGGTTTGCCACTGGCCTGCCTTTTAGAACCCACCACTGCACCAACCTTAAACAACTTGAGTGGCTAGAACTTCCCAGTCTTATCCAATTTAACCTTCTGGTTGTGGCCAAGAAAATCCTCCTAAATCCAGATAATACACCTGCCCTTAAAAATATTATTACCCCCTATAGCAATTCAAGACTACTTCGATCCTCAAACAAACTACTAATTCAAACTATTAAAACTAGCAATGTAGCTGGTGACTCGCTCTTTGCAAACACTGTTGGCAGAGTCTGGAACCTACTGCCAGCTGAAATTACATTGCTCTCCTCCCTAACTCAATTTAAAACCAGACTCAAACAACATCTGGTTCTAAACTGGCTTTGCCACCGTAACAAGCCTGGCTAACTCATACCTCATATGTAAATAAATTATTAGTCAAGTTACTGTCAATCTTCTTTCTCTCCTGACTTTATCCAGGAGTTAACCCTTACCGGTGAAATTGTTATTCTGTCTTTGTAAATATCAGATCTGTAAAGTGTCTTCATTTTTATTTTAATTGTTGCTGTTTGTCTTGGAGCTTTTCTCCCTGGGCCTCCGCTGAAAATGGACATGATTCCAGTCAGACTATCCTGGTCAACAAATGTAAAATAAAAATAATGCATGGCTCATGTAGCCGTTAGGGTGAGGAGTGTAACAGGGCACATGTCATGTCTAACACAGCAGCAGCAACATCTGCCTATGACAATGGGTGTTGAGGTGGTTGTGAAGGCCGTCATGGAGTTCCGACCTACAGGTGTACTAACACACAGACACTGCTATCCTCAGTAATGCACATGTACACATGTGTCAGTACTGTGGTGCATTGCTGTGGGTGGACATAGCTGTGTCCATGGCTATTGTCCATGGGGAGATGGGTTGTGTATGGATTGTGTGTACATTGGTATCATGCTACCTGCCATGGGCCAGCAGGTAATCTATCGACAGACACCACTTTGGTGACTGTCAGGGTGAGAGTGACATGCATCAGCCAATCCTCGGGGTGCCTTTTGCACATGGCCACTGAGGTGATCCAGTTGAAATGTATGCAACATGTATTACAACACATGCTTAGTGCCTGTGTTGAAGACCTGTACCCAAGCATGTTCTGTTGACTGTGGTAGTGTTGTGTAGGTACCTGTGGCAGGTGGTCCATACAGGTTGCTGTCTCCTATATGTGCCAGTTAGTACACAGCTGGGCAGACATGTCAGTGTCAATCAAGCATAGGTTGTCTGTAAATATCCCAGCTGGATACTGGCCATCTACACATCTGTAGAGGGACTCACAGACATCAGCTTGGCAAGTAGCTATGCAGTAGGATGAATGCTTAGTCAGATGGATGTTTGACAACAATATGTATGCTAGTACTAAATGTTGTACGCTCTCACTAACATGTTCTGTACAGACAGAACTCTACAGTGGCATTCCACATGTCTGATCATTATCTAGTAGGGGATATACACGGTGACACAGCCCACACATCAGGAACATGACACTGAGGCCTCAGAGTCCAGCTATGCCTACAGGTGTGCTTGATGTCAGTAGTACTTTTAGCACTCTACCCTTGCCTGGGTCAGCACTTTCAAAAGTAGTACTGCCATGTTACACTAAATGCCAGTGTAACAGCATGTACCCTGGGATACTACCTCTGCAAGTAACACATTCATATGGATAACAGTGCTGTGCAGGTCTCATATACTTGTGTGTCCCAGACATGACACTCACACCCCTTGCTACTGTAATGGCAGCACATAGATACATGTATTGTATATGGCATTGCATACACTTATTACAGATGTCAATACCCAGGGTTTGACATGGCCTTGTATGTTAAGCAGAGATTGTCTCTGAGTATACTATATGCCAGAGAGTATAGCTGGAGGTTTATGAGACAATCAGTATAGGGCATGTGCTTTAGGCCTGTGGTACTTTCAGTGATGTATTTCTGTGGCCTTTGCAGCTGTTGCAGATGTCATGTGAGGTACATACCAAATGGGGAGTTGTACTCTATAATTTGTTTAATGAGGGAGGAATACAGTGGGACAACTACCTCCGTTTTCCTGGATGGAAAGCCATTAGAGATGAGGTGTACCACATAGAAGGATCACCTCACTGTTGTGACAATGTGGTTATTGAATGCGACACCACTGTCCACCTGTGTCTCTAAGTCTGTCATCACACCTTTGGTGTTTAGTTTACTGCCACCTATGCAGTAATGCATGGGTACATGGTATTTCTCGAAGGGGATAACAACCCATTTCTGGCCATTAAACTTGAGCGCATGGCTCTGGCACCAAGCATCTGTTTCTGTAATGCCCTTTAGTAGAATTCCCACATCATTTGTGGATTCAACAGTGGCTCCTGGTTTGCAGTCATCTGTGAACTTTGTTAGACAGGGTCCCATAGTGTATGCATGTACTTCAGAGAAGTAGATACCATACATGAGCAGTCGCAGGATTGAACCCTGAAGTACTCCACTTGTCAATTGTTTGTAGCTGGTATTGGAGTAAGCTACTTTTACGGTGTGTGTTCTGTCATTAAGCCAGTTGGCAACCCATTGTGTAATGTGGAAATGTCTGGCCATACATCTGTAGATAGTAATGGTAGATTAACAAAAACAAATATGTCCACATGCACCATTAATGGGGTTGAGAGGCCCCAAACAATATACGTCTTTTACGAATAAGCATACTCCCCCCAGCCAAACATGTCCACCCTGCAATACACTACCAAGTGTTGCAGATCCCATAACCAGGGCCTGACATGACATGGGCACAAGATGTTAACAGTACTACATCCCACCTGTATGATGTCAGGCTGGTATTGGTAACATATCATGCAGTACAGTCTGGCTCTCATAGGAAATGTAAAATATGGAAGCTATCAACATCCCCAGTATACATATACACAGACACATATATGCAGATACATACATATATATATATATATATATATATATATATATATATATATATATATTTATATTTACATATATATATAGATATACATGACTACACATTCACACGCAGAGATATGTACAGTAAGATACATATGTAGGAGGTGCACAAAATATGGAATAGCCACTATGCCTACAGTTCACATCTGAACAACTGGACACTGTATGGGCCACCCATACAAATGACAATCATTGCCTGCAACATATACCAACAGAGAGGTCATAGGAAAAAACACCACACACAGGTTTGCAGAAATGGAAAACCTTTATTTGTGTACTATTATAGTTCTATATGCTATTGCTACTGTGATTGGGATTGTCTTCACAGACATGGTATATGTGGAGGGGGTCACATCTGTTTTCCACATGTGTGCCATTGGGTACAGACAGACATTGTAAGGACATCATAGTAAAGTACTGCTGCTTGCACATACAGCCCCTGTTGACTGCAGCAGAGATATTGGCCAATATGTGTGGACATTCTGACACACTCTGTATGGTCCAGAGGTATACACAGAACCCCTTAGTGCCAAACATGTGTACCATGCCTGACAACATGGATGTTAACAGCCCAGCCATGTAGATGGGTATAACACATAACAACTGGTATACATATGCCACCATAGGTTATGCATTCACATACACCTGTCTGGCCTGACACGTAATACCCGCTGGTACAGGGGTGCCATGGCCACATACTACCCACTAGATATTGACATACATCTGTACAGCATCCAACTGCTCTGTCTGACATGCATGACTGTTAAGAGAGGCCCAGCAGCAGTACATCTGGCAAGTATCTGCACATGACATCTCACTGGGTAAGTACACTAAGCTGCTAGGCATGTAACAATGCACTGTTCATGCTACAGACAGACTGGCTCAACACTGGCCTACATCTCCTATGGGGGAATGCACATGTACCTGCATATATAGCAGGCTGTACAGGCATGTCACAGCACAGGATAAGATACACCTGTGTGAAAGTGCATAACCACAACCAATCAGAACAGAGCCACAGCCACATATGGCAAGCTAACATAATATTACAGTATATGGACTATCTGTTCAACACCATCCTCATATGTGTCATTCACACACTATCCCTACATATACTGGGCCGCTACACAGTTTGGTCTGATGGTTGACTGTGGTATGGGACATGTGTGTGTATGGCCCTGCAAACATGTAAGCCAATATGGTAACATACAGTGGAGCAGCATGTAACATCAGATAGGATGGGACCTAGGACGATGACAACTACCACAGTCTGTACACAGGCCAAGGTACATATTAACAATACACGCACTGTCGACATTCACCATAAGTACACAGACCTCAGTACTGTACAAACAACCACAGTATGTCCAGGTTATGTCATCAAATATAACCCCCACTGTACATAACATGTGTAGCAGTCTGATATCTCACTGGCTTGTTATCAGATATGATGGCACTAATTATGGTGTACAGCACATATGCACCTCTGCATGCATGACATATGTGCAAAGGTTGACAGAGTTGGGACTGGAAGCACATACACAGGGCCAATATTGACATGTTGCTGTGATAACCTCATACATTTACTGTTGTAACAGGGTTTGTTGCAACATATGTCCTATGAGGTATATGAAGTCAGTAACTGTCATGGCTTTCACCATTTACAGACTGCAATCCTCACACTATTTTCTGCAATTCACAGACAGATACTCCATGGGTAACACATGACACCAAAGGCACAACACACTGCCCAGTCTGCAGATGACCCTGCAGATGGTGATTCCTCTTAAACATAGAACTGACATGGCAGGTATTGAGACATGTAGGACAGCCATATCCACACACACACTGTTAAACCAACATTACTCCTAATGCAGTATAGCAGCACTTACAGTCTGTAGTCAGGTCAGGCACATCCCCCTCCTGTGTGTTGCCCTGTTTCCACAGTGTATGTTGGTAGAGGTAAATCCCCAATCCATATGAGATGTTGTTTGCCAAACAACAGATGTAGTTCCTGCTCACAGGGAATGAAAAGTGCCAACAGCAACATGATGTTCCTAGATAATGGAGTGTGTTTCCATGCAATTGGCTATGGGAATGTTACCACAGCTGTTCCACATGCAATCGGCTAGGGGAGGGCTATTTTAATTTTGCTGTTGTGAGTGTTAAAAGTTCCCCGCTTGTTTACACCAGTGGTGTAGAGTGTGGGAAAACCAGAGGGGAAGGTGTATGCTTAGTTTATAGTAGTGCCCTGGGCTGAGCTGGTCTGCTGCCTGTGTAATTGGCTGATTCTTATACATTTCACCTGCCAGCTAAGTTAGTTCTCCTTGATTACCTTCCTACTGCTTTTTCCCTTCCCATTGCCTTCCTGTTTAAGCCCAAGTGCGCGCCGCAGAAACAGAGGGCTCATATGTGCACACTGCTGCTATTTCCAGGTTTCATCTCTTTTTTCTTCCTGTAAATCCCAGTGCGTGGTGCACACACCAGCTTAGGCTTTGTAAAGAGTGCTATGCAGGTTTAGACACAGCCCCTAGCTAAGTTCTGCTAAGCCAGTAGCAACCTGAGCCACAGGGCTCCAATCTACTTACGGTATGCCTGACAAACACCCCCATGATGTCACCTAACTCATAGGCTTGCACCAAGCTATTCCTACTCTTACACTGTTGGGACCTGACTCACATGCTGGGGAAAACTGGGATTCACTATCCTTCCCCTCAATTGCATAGGTTGCCTGCTAAAGCATAGTTACATGTCTCACACTGAGTCTCCCCCCTTAGCAACCACTACTCCCTGGCCAGATTGTCTTCTGTCTGCCATTGACTTGCATGGCAGAATACTGATTTTAGTTAGAATGCTTATTTTAGGTTTATTTTATTATTTCCCCCCAATCCCATTTGCGCGCCACTGCCCTACGCTTAATCAGCCGAGATCGGCAATAATAACATAAAAGCTGATTTTTTTAGTTTTTGATTTGTTTTGCAATGCCAATGGCCTTATACTTGGCCATTGGCATGCTTACACAATGATATGCAGCCTTTATTTAGGGCTGTCACAGCTCCGTTTTTGATTTTGCAGAAATGTACTGGGTTATTAACTTTGTACATTTCTGCTGATTGCACTAGTCATGCAGGGACAGTCACAAGCTTTCTGGATTGCAAAATCACCTCATTCACAAGGATTTCTCCTGCAAATGGGGCAATTTTCATACAAGGGCTTCATCCATGCAGGATTAGTGCAGGAGCTCTCATGCATGCCCCTGCAGGCTGTTCCTGGATCGCACAACAGACTTATTGCCTGCTAGAGCTACTGCACTGATCCTGCACGCCATGCAGGGCATAGTGAATCCAGGAGATTAACTTTGGGGGATGCTTTAAGTGTCTTATTGCAGGGTGAATGAGTGTGTTTCATTTCTATAAATCATGTTTCACCAGGGGTACTCACGTATGTTGTTTCAGGTGAATTCATGACGTAACAAAGGGATTCAAACAGGAGAAGGACAACTTCAGCCCTGAAGAGAACCACATTCTTCTGGGGACTCTCAGGACATATGGCAAGTGTCTGTTTGTCAAAGGGGGTCAAAACAAGCTGAGAAAGCTAAGCTGAGGAACCTAATGGTTTTCTATATAAATGCAGATGGAGGGAGGATTCACACATTAATGCAGTGTAGAAAAAGGGCCAGTGCTATGGTGGGACATGTAACAGCAAAGGCTAAACAGATCACAGTTGCTCTTAGCAGTAAAGGTGGGGGACCCCTTGCATAGGTTTTAAAGAGATAAAATTAGGAATACCTTCTCCCCATGTGGGGAGATGATTACCACACTGATGAAGATGCCACATGCATAACCAGAGGTTCCGCAGACAAAGGCAATTAGTGACTTAAGCAGCACCCACGACCATCCAGTCAGGATGGTAAAACCACATATTGAAAATTACTGTGGAGGGCAACTGGGGTAAATATAATACATAATATTTCTTATCAACATGTAAATCCTCCATGTCTGCACCTCAGGAAAGTGGCCAGAATGTACATTGTAAGTGTCCTCCACACCTACTTACACAAAAGTCATTACTGTGTTCCAAGGTCTCACTAACAATGTCATCAGTTGCTCCTTCACAGGGTCAGAAGCAAAAATGAACAGTTCCATTTTGCCTGTTCAGCTGGAAAATGTTGACAACAGAATGATTGTTTATGATGATAACATAACGGTTATATTTATGACTTAAGCTGAGGAAAGTGATGCACAGTCACCAAGTGTAATGGCAGGATAAAATACCCAACAGCAGGAACATAATCTTGCAATATATTACACAGGTAAATGAGGACATTATATTGCAAGTGGTACAGTGAGGGACTCCATGTAGCTCAACACTAGTGTTTGCTCAACCACAGGAACACCTTTAGGAGGACAGTACAATCTCAGAGGTAGCAGTGAGAATATAACACCTGTGCAAAGGGTTGCCAGGCACAAGCATATGCCACAGCTAGCACAGAACACATGAAAAACATTGGATGCTGAGCAGAGGATGTGCTGGGACATTGTCCATGCTCAGTCCACTGACAAGGAGCATCAGCTAGAGATGGTCGGAGTACTGCAGGTTATACATGGTGATTTCCTCAAGTACATGTAAATGGCAGAGAAAGAGATAATCCACAATCACATTCACACACTATATGATGGTACACACAGCAGCCATATCCTCCTCCATGTATAAACTAGTCAGAACCTACCAGACTCAAGTTGGAGACAGCTGTGGATGTGGACAAAGATGGAATATTGTCCAGATGTCTTAGAGCATAATAGTTTGCAAAACCCATGATTCTCAGCAAAGTGCTATAAAATATGAATGGGAATACAGGCCTCATCAGTATTTATCTGCACACAACAGAACTTCTCATTCAAGGTCTTGGTCACTCAGCACTGTGAGATCACTTCTGTAGGACCACCTACATCCAGAAGGTCATTGCAGTGAGCATCAAACTGGCGTGGTAGTACTTAGTCATGATCATGGACACTATCACCCACTCTGTCCTTAGGGAACATTGTGTATGACACATTTGACCTATTATAAGTCAGGGTGCACAGTGCAACTACTGAAAATATCACATGGGACAGCTCAGCAGCATGCGCTGAACTCGAGTAATGGCACTTCTTAAAATGAAAGGCACAGAAATAGCTAGGCAATTTGGAGCTCAGGGCGAGACCCTCATTTGCCCCCCCACCTTTCTCAATCCTGAGACTCAGACAGTATATATATGACTAGCTACTGAAACTTTGTTTCATTGTACTGATAGCTCTCCCTCCATACCAGGCTACTGTAACTGTTATTCATTCAGGCCACCTGAAGCTGACAGTCAAGTATACATATTTAAAAAAATAACAAATGACTGGCTAACAATAAGAACTTTTAATAAAACTCTAGTGCCTCATCATGCAAGCTTTCAAGGAGTAATAAAACATGAAAAACACACAATATATATATATATATATATATATATATATATATATAGTCTATGTTAAATGTTCGAACATCCAAAATGTCGAACATTACATGGTCGAGACCAAATGTTTGACATTTGGATGTTTGAACATAAAAAAAAAAAGAAAACACAGAAAAAAACCCCACTTTAACAGTGTAGGCAGGGGGGTAAGCACCCCTGCACCCCCCACCCCCCCTACTTAAATATTCCAACTCCGAGACCACACTTCAGTGCAGAAAAGGGAAATTCTCCCTATCTGCACCGTACGGTGCCATTGAAATTCTATCTTCGAGCACTCAAAATTTCAAACGTTTGGTCTCGACCATGTAACATTCGAAATTTTGAGCATGCGAAGATTTGACAGGTACCCTATAGATATATATATATATATATATATATATATATATATATATATATATATATATATATATATATATTACAAAATGAATCATGTGACCAATAAAACAAAACAATTATTCAAGCTAAATACTTCCAATTACACTCTATATTTAAGCCTGAAGGCGTTAAACTACCATATTTCAAAATGTAACTGGATTCTTTATTATTTTTAACAGACACATTATCCCCATGTTTAACTAACACCTCTTCAAGAATAGTACCCTGTAAACCAGAAAGGTCACCCTGATGACATTATTGAAAATGTAAGGCAACCGGGCTATCTGATTTCTGCTTTTTGATGTCCCTAATATGTTCTTGTAGCTTCAATTTAAAGGCTGTTTTACTTTCACCCACATGAAAGATTACAAGGACATTTGAGGGCATAAATAATACCCTCTGTGTCACAATTGTACCTATTAACTGGCTTAAATATGATCATCAATCTTAGAAAAAGGACCTGCAATAAACTGACAGATAGAACAACCACCACAAGGGAAAGTACCCACTAATATAGGATATCTATGCATAATAGCAGCTAAAAATAAATTACTATGGACCGACATTTCCCTTAAATTTCTATCTTGTTTATAGAAAGTAAGAGGGAATCTAAATAATATTGTAGAAAGTTTACGATTTCACAGTAAAAATTCCCAATAATATTGAACAAAATCAGTCAGTTTCCTCAATAAACACACAATAAGTTGTAACAAAATATATCTACTATATTTCTTTTCCATATTACCATCAAGAAGGGGCACTCTATTGTTAGAAATAAATCTAACATAACCATTAGACCGTCTACTCCCCTGTTTTGTTCCCACATAACTCTAAAATAAAGCCTTAACCACATCTTTACTATATCCCCTGGATAAAAACATGTTACCTGTCCTCCGAACTTCTCCGAAGAAATCTGGTTCATTATTGGACAATCTACGTAAACATAAAACTCCCCGTAAAGTAAAGAAGAAATCAAATGAGGAGGATGACTGCTATTTCCATAAAGGTACTGGCCACCATCCTCAAATGTTCTATGTAAGGTTTTTCTAAATTTTCCATTATTACAACCCTCTAATTTTGCATCCAAATAAACAATTTCTTCTCCACACTGTAGACCATCAAAACCCAAGTTAGATCTATTCATCTGCAAATACTCAACAAAATTAGCTACTTGTTCATAACTATCATGACAAACAAAAATCAAATAATCTATGTACCTGAAGTAATATACCTCATATTTATCCACAAAATCATGTTTGTATAAATGCTCTACTTCAAATAACCCCATTAGCAAATTAGCATACACGGGGCAAATGGTGCCTCCATTGCCATACCCTGTAACAGATGATAAATATCATTATCAAATACAAAGAAATTGTTATTAAGGCAAAAATATTGGAACTCAATTATATAACTCTAAAGGGGGCTATCCCCTAAAAAGTATTGAAGGGCCTGGATACCATGAGTATGTTTTATACTAGTGTAGAGACTCTTAACATGACATGCAAAGTCACCCAAAACATACCCTTGGTGCATTTTTAAATCTCATAACTTGATTAAAAATCAGAAGTGTCTCTAATTTATGATGGAAGCTTAACAAATGGAAGCAAGTACTCATGTAATAAAAGTCCAATATTGTGTAAAAAATATTTACAAGTTGACACAATGGGACACCCAGAGGGATCAGAAAGGCTTTTAGGAACCTTCAGTAAGCAGTAAAAGCTAGCAATACTACAACCTTCAACATTAAATATTTTTCTACTTGTAAAATTGCCAAATCTATATCTCTTATTTAACAGCTCCTTATATTGTGTCAAAGCTTCCAAATACATGTGCACTTCAACTTTTTCATAAGCAGTCCACTTCCTTAAATGTTCAGGACACAATTGTAAATACTGTTTATAATGCACAATTGTAATTTTGTTGCATTTATCTGCAGGTTTAAAAAACAATTCACACCTGCTACATTAATCCTTTAAAGCACACCATTCAGCTTTCATTAAATTATATTGAATCAAGTGTTTTTTGCCCATAAACCATTCAAAAGCTTTTTCCACTGCATAATTAAGCAAATTAAGAAAATTGTTGAATTCTTTTGTGATGCCCCACCTCTGAGCCAGTAATCAAGGAGCCTCAATCCTCACCATTGGCATCTGTGGAGAACATTCACTGGGAGGATAATAGGTACATACATAGTATTTCCAGATGCACGTCTCTGGATCAGGCACTATCAAGCACAATTTCCCTTAAGAGCACATGGGGAAGACAGTCAGTCCGGGGCTAGTTTCTCCCTCTTTCTACAGATCCCCAGTAAGACTCCCACTGGCACAGCTATAGAGTTGTGATCTCAGCTGACTGTCCAAGCCAAGAGCTTGAGCACCAACCAGTACTTTGTGTCTCTGCCCAAGTAGCTGACACACACACTCTTAGAGATTTGATTTATACACACACACACATATGGGAAATGCTGGCACAGGTTTACCAGTAATGCTCCCTTCTGATCAGACAATATGGTAGTTACCACCACCACCAGACACTTCTGCCAGCAACCTTAAAGCCCTTACAAGGGTACCCAATATACTGAGTGAAATTAATATTAATACAAATGGTAGTTTTACCAAGAGCAAAGCTATTAGGAGTGGCCCACACTGTGTCACCAAATAAATATGCAAATACTCTCAAAACTTAAATATCTCTACAAAGATCAGCCATAATGAAAGGTTTAAATATATTTAATAATAAATAATAAAAGAACAAGACAATATTAAGTATATATTCACAGTGACATCAGAGTAACATATTTAAAATAACACTGAAGGACAGACTCAGACAAATAAAGAAAAACAATATCTAAACTAAACTTCACTATATTCCTGACTGTCTCTAAGAGAATTACTATTCCCATAGATCAAGGCAAATGATGTGGTGAATGGTTCTTTTAGTTGTCAGGCCCAAGACAGAGCACAGCATGTTCTGTTTTACTAAGAGACTTCTATAAATACTATCTAAAACATTACTTCTGGGATAACCTGCAGAATGACGTCACTTCTGGTCATCTGAGTTCTAGTTCCCATGCAAACACCCATTGCTGTAAGCTGGCAGGATTTAATACCTACCTGTAAAAATACAATAACATAGGCTTTTGCTCAGATCTGTGGCAGATCATACCTCCACGCTTCTAGAGTAGTGATTAGTTCACCCCAAAGACAATACAGAAAGCTTCATGGTACAGATTTTGTGTCTCTGGCTCCATTGAAACTTGTGAGATAGCATCTTTATGGTCTAGCCTGTAAAGTGATTTAATTTCAGATATATTTTAAAGTTTGCTGGACTGAGGTTAACCTTCCATTTTCCTCTGCTAAAACATATACAATCAAACAGTTACAATAGTGCATGTACATTTCTCTTCTTTCCAGTACTGCACACTGTGAATACATTTCAAACACAAGCACTTTACAAATACCTTTTCAACACAAACATCTGTACAAATCAGTTTGATATACACATGACATACAGTTCTAATACATTTGTAACACAAGCATCTTGTATAAATCAGTTTGATGCTCACAAATGACATATAATTATTTAGAAAGTTCCAGCTAGCTGTGCTGGCAGTACCTCATATCTTCACAACCTTCATTATTAAATGGTGGCATAAAATGACTACTACATTTAATATTTGAATTATCAAATAAGCAATAAGCATTTACTCCAGGCACATCTACCATATCAGACACAAAATATCTTCCACTCTTTCTTCCAATGTTTCCTGTGTAATTTCAAACTCAATAAAATCATCACCAATATCATTACTAAACACATTCTTTTTAAAAGAAAAAAAAACAGAATAAATGCAATTTATGAATAAAATGAAAGATTTCACATTTTGAAACATACAGCCATGGCAAAACAGTGGTGACAAACTTTATCCCTAAATTTAAAGCAGCTAACTGTTCATTACTTAATTCAAGTCCAGACAAATTGATTACCATAGTGTTAGCAATTTTTTCCCTAGTAAAAAGTTAATTATGTCATTGTGATAAACTACTCCCATCAGCCTTTTTTAAAGTTAAACTGAAACTCTCCATCATTAACCAAGGTACCATTGTATCCATTAATATTCCTCCACCATTTTCTATTGTTATAAGCTAGATGCTTACCCTTGCTTTGTGAGTTCCAAAATTACTGTTGAAGGGCTGCTGAGTCTTGTGTTGGTGGGAAAAGGGGAAAAGCATTTAGTCACTCTTTCACTCCATTGTAAAACCAGTCCCTCCAAAGAAGCAAAAGAAACAGTCTGTTGCTTCTTAAAATCTTTGTTATGACATGTGTATACATTGGATTGGCATGCCTTCTGGTTGGTCTTCCACAAGAAGGCTCTACCGTTGTTGTAATCACATGGGTCTCTCTTCAGCTTCACTTTCTTCCTACCAAATTTTGTTCATAACTCTTTAATTTCACATTAATGTCTCCCAGTAAGTTATCCAAACGAGAAACACTTAACTGTGTGGTTAGTTCAGTACAAAGAACATGTATTATCTTTTTCAATTTTCACTGTTTATGGAGATCCCTTTCCACCAGAATATTAATCCATTCCACTGAACACCAATGGGCAGCAGCTGTCCACTATATTTGAAATCTCTTTTCTTCTTCATTAGATAAGTGAAATCTCTTTTCCTCTTTATTAATTAAATGAAATGGTGTACTTTGACTTTTAAAGGCTCTAAGACCTCTCGGGGTTACATCTAATTCAAGATATTGCTTTAAGCAAAGAACCTCAAAATGCATATTGGTCTCTTTATACATTAAATGTTCTAGCTTCTCATATAATCCTTGCATTTCTGTAGAAAGGCTAGCAGTGGTGCGCTGACCCACCAGCAAAAACGGATTGTCCATTCTCCTCTTCTTTTCTTCTTCATCCCATTCTCAAGGTTTAGGCAACATATCCCCGCTCCAACAGCCATTATGATCGCCAGGGTATAACATGTAATTCTCCATAGTACGCTGCAATGAATCAGCCCCTTTATCACTAAATATCCATGGATAATTACAAACAGGATCAGTGGCCATGAAAATAATACCAACACCACAAAAAGGAAGGAAAATATATATATATAAAAAGAAAAAGAATGAATGACTGGCCAGCAATAAGAACTTTAAATAAAACTCTAGGGCCTTGGCATACAAGCCTTCAAGGAGTAATAAAGCATGAAAAAACACAATAAATCACATGCTCAAAAAAGCAATTATTCAAACGAAATATTTCCAATTACACTCTGTAAGCCCAAATGCATTAAAGTACCATATTTCAAAATGTAAAAGGATTCTTTATTATTTTTAATAGACACATTTTCTCCATGTTTAACTAACGCCTGTTCAAGAATAGTACCCTGTAAACCAGAATGGTCACCATGAAGACATAATTTAAAATGTAAGGGAACAGGGCTATTTGATCTTTGTTTTCTGATGACCCTAATATGTTTTTGTAGCCTCAATTTAAAGGCTGTTTTACTATCACCCACATAAAAATATTACAGTGACATTTGAGGACATAAATAACACCTTCTGTTTTACAAGTGTACCTCTTAACTGGCTTAAATATAACATCATTCATCTTATAAATTGAGGGTAATACTGGGGATAGACACTCCAATGGTTATGTCAGCTTTATTTCTAACAATAGATTGCCCCTTCTTGATGGTAATATGGAAAAGAGATAGATATATTTTGTTACAACTTAGTGTGTTTAGTGAGGAATTGACTGATCTTGTTAGATATTATTGGGACTTTTTACTGTGAAATTGTGGACTTTCTACAGTATTACATAGATTCCCTCTTACTTCATATAAACAAAGTAGAAGTTCAGGGGATACGTTGGTTCATCGTAATTTTCAGTTGCCTATTATGCCTGTGCATAGATATCCTTCATTAGTGGGTACTTTCCCTTGTGGTGGTTGTTCTATCTGCCAGTTCATTACAGGTCCTTTTTCTAAGATTAATGATGTCATATTTAAACCAGTTAATAGGTACACTTGTGATACAGAGGGTATTATTTATGCCCTCAAATGTCTCTACAATCTTTTTTATGTGGGCGAAAGTAAAAGAGCCCTTAAATTGTGGCCACAAGAACATATTAGGAACATTGTAAAGCAGAAATTAGATAGCCTTGTTGCCTTACATTTTAAATTATGTCATCAGGGTGACCCTTCTGATTTACAGGGTACTATTCCAGAACAGTTGTTATTTTAATAGATACATTTACCCATGTTTAATTTAGTTATTGTATAAAGAATCCATTTACTGGGACAGGTGGGAAGTTGGCACAATGGTTGGTGTGTTTGCCTTGCAGACACACAGTGCAGTGTTTAATTCTCACATGTGATAATTGGCTAGGCTTAAAATGCCCCCCCCACCTCGGGCAGTTAGCCTAGTACTAATCTATGAACCTATTTACATTTTGAAATATGGTACTTTATTTTAATGCCTTTGAGCTTAAATACAGTGTGTAATCGAAGAATTTAGTTTGAATCAGTTTTATTGATAATGTGATTAATTTTTGTAATATATATATATATATATATATATATATATATATATATATATATAGTGTTTTTCATATTTTATTACTCCTTGAAGGGTTTCATGCCAAGATGCTAGAGTTTTTATAACAATTCTTATTGTTGGCCAGTAATTCATTCTTTTTTTATATTTTTCTTCCATTTTGTGATGCAAGTATACATATTTATTTGCTCTTTCACTTCCTTATGCCAAATATCTCATGACCTCAATTAGAAACTCCAGTACATCTTAGTCACACATAATAAAGCCAACTATCAAATAATGACCAGCTTTATGTTCTCAGTGTTTGCTAATGATCGTGATAACTAGCTCAGCAATCTATACTCCATGTCTATCAATCCAATGTTATAAAAATGAGTATGGTGATATTGTTTTCCATGGACAGGCTGTGCGGGCACCAAACAGTCCTATGGTACCTTTACAGTTTTCTGTCATGCAGCCTTGTTAAGGGCAGTGTGAGAATGATAGATGTCGTGTGCAACAGAACTGTCAAGAAATCCCTTTCTGAGACAGAATCTTCTGACTGTATCCTGAGAGAACTGTACTATGAATTTTGGTTTGCCTCAGAAAGAAAGACTTTTTGTTTATAAGAGTCAAATAGGGCCCCTATGAAGACTATAGTCCCTGAGGGTTACTGATGAGATTTGTGAAGACTGAGGGTGAATCATATGTTCTGAAGACAAGTTACACACACACACACACACACACACACACACACACACACACACACACATGCATTCACAACCTTTCCAAGGAAGGCTGATAATATTTTTCTTATACACAGCTTTCAGTCCTAGTCTAATATTGATCTCTGCCACCACTCCAGATTAGGGTCTATATTATATGTTTGAAGTTTGAAAACTTTGAATGTTAAATAATCAAATTTAAATGTTAAAAGTTTCAAACATCGAACATATAATAAAAAAAAAAAAAAAAAAAACGGAATTTACCTGACTAGTGTAGGCATGGGGGTAAGCCCCCCTGCACCCCCCACATCCCCCGCTCTTTAAATATACCAATTTCGAGACCACACTATAGTGCGGTAAAGGAAAGATTTCCCTTACTACACTGTAGTGCAGTCTTGGAGTTGGTATATTTAAAGAGCAGGGGATGTGGGGGTTGAAGGGGGGCTTGTACCCCTGCCTACAGCCATTACTTTTGGATTTGTTTTTTTTTTTTGTTTTTACATATGTTTGAAGTTTTATAACTTCGAACATTTAAATTCGATATTTTAATGTTCAAAGTTATAAAACTTTGAACATATGATATAGACCCTCCAGATTACCTGACAAGAGACCTCCATTTAATGTTCCACTGCTCAGAAGTAAGCCAAATAACTTCATTACAAATTGCAATGTGCAGCAGAACAGTCTGATCAAAAAAGGATGCCAACAGCTAGTAACCATTCAGAGTAATTACACTGTAATCAATCAATAAATAAATAGTCACAAACATTTAAACATATTTTACTTAAAAAAGAGGAAGCTGAACAGTACACTTATTTAGATATGTATATAGTTACACAGAAAAACAATAAAAACTAGCACATTTAAGCATATATGCTGCTTAAAAGAAAACTTTGTTTAATTAGTCAAATATTTCCTGACTATATGGAACTTGAAGAAATATGGGGCCATATCTGCACTATCTGAACTTTCAGTGCATAACAAACAGAGACAACAACGCAAAAATAAACTCACTGGTACCGATTAGGAAGCCTGTCTTGCAAAACACTCAACAGTAGAACGATGCAAGTTCATTTTTCTGTGTAAGAGTCTATCTGTCTGCTGGGAGGGTGGTGGGTAATGGATCCACAGTGGTAGAAATATAATTAGCCCCATTCTTTGAAACCCTTCACCTCTCAGTAAGCCACAGTCCATGGTTCTTTCTGAAAGCTTTCCCTATAGTAATGTCTGGGAGAAACCAGTTATGGCCTGTTTAGTTCATGGCTTTGTTTTTCTCCTTCTGGGTAACAAGCTCCACACACAGATATACAGCTAGCAATTACCTACTCTGTATAGCTGCTTTACCCTAAAGAGAAATTTATAAAAATCACTCAGTTTATTCCCTAAAACTAAAGACAGCAAAATAGTTATAAATTGTCATGCAGTTATCAGCTCTGCATGGTACAGTTTATATATAGTTGCTATACTTCCCAAAAAACATGGTTACAAGCACAGCTGTAAACCTTATATACTTTTTCATACCTACAGATAAACAAGCAGACGTTTTGTGCATCTGTTTAATCACATGTGCATGGTTCAAGTCTCTGTTACAGTACTTCTGAAAGAACAGTGGCAGGTTTATATATAAACCTCATAGGGGCATCCTCTGAAATTTTAGAATAAATAGTAAATGCAGCCAAAAAAATACACTGTGATATGTATCACCCATGTGCCTCCTGTTTTCCATTGCTCTGCAAAAAGTGTCAGTCCCAGGGGATGTTCAACTTTGGTAAGGGGTTACTTATTTGTCATCTCTGTTTGTTGAAACAGACTGATGCTAATTTACCACAGTACAAAAATTACAACAGAGTGGCTGAACATTTGTACATGCAAAAAGAAAGAATTGAAAATTCATTATAATACGGATATCCAGTGGAGGAGTAGGCTGTCTGGACAAGGGCACTGAAAATCAGGTCAAATGGCAGACTTTGCTTGCAACTCAATTTCCAAAGGTAGTAACTGCTACAGTGATCCTTAGAAAAAACATTAAGTATTTGCCAATAGTGAATTTTTGTTTCCAGAGCAGTAGCAGTGCTATAGAACAGCACAATAATGTGATGGGTTTGCAGTGTATTTTATCATTTGGTACAATGTATACGGAATAGAATGTTTCACTTTATTTTACATCTATAAATATGATTTGGTATGTGTTTAATGTAAAAGCAATATTTTCACAACGATGTGTTTGAGTGACAACTGCAATTCTGCATGCAGCTAAATGAATACACAGGGAGAGCTGTGAGCAATAGAATTAAAAAAAAAGACTATAATACAAATAAGTGTCAAGAAGTACATATAAGGCATACTGTTTTATTCAGTAGAAAAGACAAATGATGCTGACGAAGATCGAAGGTAAAAGATAAGGGGGTAGAAGCTAAGGTTGATAGACAGCATTACTGAAGTCATGAATATAAATTTGCAAGTTCTTGACAGACAGGTCTAACATGCTAATGCACTTGAAGTCATGAATGATGATATTTAACTGAACAACACCCTATTATTTGTGATGCAGTTAAGAAGTGGTGGAGTAGAGAAATGGAGTCAAAACTGTTCAGCACAGTCAGAGTGTAAACAACAGTTTTCTAGGCACAAAGATGGTGCTAATGTTAGAAAGAGAGTACTCTTTAATGTGTTATATTTTATTATGTCTGTACTGCCTTCTTAAAGAAAGCTATATGTTATTTATTTATTTCAAAAGAATGCATTCATCCAAGTGCTGTATAATATTCTATGCATCTGTTGCACTTATGTAAATATCTATATGTCACTGCAGTATCATATTTTATTCCCTTATTAATTCAGCTTGGTACTTGTTAAAACATTCCACTCTGTACCAATGAACTGCCTTTAAGAACTGCAGTGTGGGTACTGCATAATCCCCCTAGTAGCCAACACAGTCGGACTGCTAAACAACCAGGATGCTGCTGGTATTGTTAGTACATCTCTTAATGCGTATTTAACTGAGTGTGATAGCAGCTAGCAACTAGTATGACTGTTATGTGTAGGCCAGTAATTACAAGTGCATGATATTAATGTGAGGCAGCTGGGTAGTGTAATGCATCATTTTTAATACAGTGCATTATTTTACATCAGACTCTCTTTAATAGATGCTTTATTAGATTGGTCAGTGCATTTTCTTTTTAGCTATTGTGTTTGTATCCACTCTTAAGGATGAACTTGTATTGGTAAAAAACACAAGTGATGTAAGCTCGCAGTTACTTTAGCCAGATAATAGGCTGATATCTCAGTGCTTCTATAATTCATGTCTTCTATTGATGAAGATTATCAAGGTTTATAATGCAATCATGAAGTAACTGAAATACATGAAATGCTTGGTGCAGCTATACAACTTGAAATGCCTGGTACTAGTATGTAAAGTGGGCCAGCAACTAACATTAGAACAGTGTCAACTGTGGAATCAAAAGTTCACAAATCAGAATCGTGACACACACACACACACACACACACACACACACACACACACACACACACACACACACACACATGTACATACTCCTATACACATGCACACATACCCGCACATCCACACATGCACACAGTAGTGATCTGACTTGGAGGAGCATGAGATTGGCACAAATTGAACTACTATTGTCTGGTCATAGACCTAGTTAGCCCTACATTTATTAACAGTCCCATCTCAGATAGCTAAGTTGAAGCAGTTTGGCACATAATGGAGTCATGCCAGTTTATGTCTTACAGTGTTTTACATTGAGGACAATAGATGTAACAATTAGTGGTGCTGCCCGTTGCTTGATATATCCATTTGAAAAACTGTGTACACAGTGGTGTACACTGCATTTGCATGACAACAGCTGTATTTGGAATGAAACACTCACAAAGATACTCAGTATTATTATATGAATGATACAGAAAAAGAAGACTGCAATCTGCAGTTAAATGTTATGCACCATTCCTAATAATGATTAAGTACAAGATTAACAAGAATGGAAAATATAACTGATTCAAAAAATAATCAGCTGGTATGCACATAATGCAAAACAAGGAAGCAAAGATTCTAAAAAAAATGCAAAAAATAAACAATGACAAAATATATTAATATTTACCACAAAAACTAAGCAAAGGATTTCTATCCAATAAAATAATACAGATTTCAGATGTAAACAAAGTCAGAGCATCAACAACTACAAACAGTTAAGCTTTCTCTTTAACACTATCCCCCGGATTTACTAATCATCCTTGCAGTACTTGCTTAATCCTGCATGGAAGCGACCATTTAGGAGCAGGACAGCAGTGCACCATGCATATTAATGAAGGCACACTGCCTGAGCTCTTAATCTTACATGGAGCGTGTAAGAGTGTAGGAGGCATGTCTGAGAGCAGACCTTTCAGACTATACATGCCCCTGCAATGAAGGACAGCAGAAAGCCCTAAAAGAATGAGCGAGACCGCTCATAGGTGTCCACATACCCCCAACAACATCTGCCCACATGTACAAGAGCAATAGTAAACACAAACAATATAAAGATACTATTTTTCTTTATGAAACAGATTAAATTTAACCATAAGTTAGTGGGTTTAATGCAGCTTAAATGGCAGAAGTGTATAAAAAGAAAGATATATGCAAATGAAACTGTATAGCAATAGTGTAGTGGGCAGAGCATTTTCCTTGTGAGCAGTCATTCCTGGTTCGAGTCCCACTGCAACACATTCCATTTTCCATGTCAAATCATGTTAAGACCAATATTTTTAGTTGCATAACCTACTAAATAACATATATTTCTGAACTGGTGCACTGCATTAAATGCAAACTTAAGGTGTCAGTGTCATAATGTTGCAAAGTCCACAGATAATTACAGGAATCAGGGATACAAATAGAAGGTAAAATGTGTAATGAATGATAACTCCATACAGCTTCCAAATCCCGTACCTCCCCAAGAACCATTAGACATCACTGTCTAAATTAATGCAGTGGTAAGCGGGAGTAAGCCCTAGTAAGCAAGTTTAAGCACTATTAAGCAGTAGTAAGTGAGAGTAAGCATATGTAAGCACTAGTAAGTGGGTTTAAGCCCGTTTGCATTGGGGTAAACAATGTGCACACAGGTTAAGCAATATTGAAGCTAACTCTCTGTAAGCATCATAACCAGAGGTTAGCAGTGCTTACCCTCGTGCAAACCTGCAAAAACCCGCTTACAAGTGCTTAAAAGTGCCTTAATCACTCTGTATCTAATGGCCCTTGTTCTGCCTAGTAACAAAATAAACAGCCTTGCAGGTCTTGAACCCAGGACCGTATAGTCACAGTAGTTAACCACCAAGCCATCACAGCAGTGCATAAGAATGGGGTATCACCAAACAAATCCTCAGTATAGTAAAATCAAACTGAACATGTGAAAGGAATCAGTATACAGTCATATGTTCTATAACCTACTTGTTGTGTCTTTCGGCTTTTCTCAGTTATGGGGTTGCCACAGCGGAACTCCGGTCCGCTAATGATTGGCAGTAGATTTTTACGTGTTGCCGGCCCTGACGCACAGCCTTCAATGAAGGTACACTCATTCATGCATGTCTCCACACAGAAGATGCTCTAGCTGAGAATTGAACAGGACAACATCTTACTGTGAGGTGACAACGCTACCACAGCACCACCACATAACATAAATATGTGAAAAGGAGTACAGAAGCAAGCCCAGATATGAGGTGTAATTGTAATAGAGTGTTGAATTCCCCTATTAACCACAAGGACTCCATACAGTGTACATACACATGAATCATGGATACCAGACATATGTATAAGATGTAATGAATAATAAATCAATGCCAAAAAGCAAATATAATGCAAAGTAAATATTGAGCAATGCTAAACATTGCATAGGCCAGCTTAGTAGGTATAAGCAATGTGTAGGCCAGCTAACTCAGTTTGCCCACTGGTATACCCCTTTAAACAATGCCAAACTTAGGTAAGCAGGTTTGCCCATAGCTTAATTGAAAAGACGAAGAACCAAACTCCTGATGAAATAATCACGTAAAAGCAGGATATGTAAATGTAAAAACATGCTGGTTATACACGGCAGTACAATTGCATTAAAACTTTAATCTTCGATAACAGAGAAGTAAGCGCTTTCACAACCAATAACAGTTGCTTCATCAGACTACATATAAAATCAAACATACCCATTTTATATTTGTGATGCAATAAAAACTGTCCAATCATTGAAATGCTAATTAACACTTGAAGAAATTAAAAGGGTAAGTGCACGTTTGTGAAAATGCTTGTAAAAATATATCTATATACATATAGACATCTAGGAAATATATATACACACACATATATAAGCAACTTACACAGTCAAAAATTAATAAACACATGCATTATACTTATAAATAATAGCAAAAAAAATTTTATATATATTAAGAATATTTTAAATATTTTAAATTCAATGTTTCAAACTCCTTGATTTGAGGGCAGGTTTAAGCAACATCCTCCTATTCAAACCAGGAGGTCTGTCAGCATTAAGCAGCAGTATCCACCTCTGCTCAGCCTTCTCAGTTCTATTTCTAGCATCACCTCCCCTCATACTTATCTTAACAATCTCCAAAACTAGAAACTTAAACATATGACTAACACCTTCCTTTTTAACATGCATTGCTAAGGCATTACTCTCTTTACAATTTCTTATCTCTCTGAGATGTTCTAGGACCCTTTCCTTAAATAAGCAATTAGTTTTGCCTATATAAAAGAGTAACATTCTGTGCAATAACAAAAATAAACAACATTCTTCATTGTACAATCAACATAGATGTTACAACTAATGTGAAAACCTAACGTGGGGTGTACAAAGAATGCACCTCTGTGAATGTAGGTACAGGCTGTGCACCTCCTACAACTAAATGTCCCTAGTCTATCGGATGTAGTAGTTCCCTGGGTGTCACTAGTCTTATAACATAGGTGTCTTTTCAAAGATTTGTTATTTCGAAATGAAAATTGAGGTGTATTACTTATCAATCCATCTAATTCACTTATGGTGGATAAAATATCCCAAATATTCTTGATGATGTCACAAACCACTTGTGTATTGCTGGAGAAAGCAAGAGGCATTCTAACTGTCATCCCTCATATGTGGCTCAGGGGGAACTAGTGTTCCGCCATTATCTGGTCGAGACTGAATGTCTCACTTAATGGAGTAAGGTGCACACCCATCTTGCCTATGTTTCCATGCTTCTCTGATCTCAAAATCAATGTCATGCTCTTTATAACCTCTATCTATAAATTCTTGTTTCAACATGCCCAAAGCAGCTCTCAATTGTTCATCATGGTTATATAGACACATAATGCGGTAAATCTGCCCTTTTAGTACATTCCGCTTGGTGTGTTTCGGATGCATGCTCTTGTTGTGTAGGAGATTGTTCTTCCTTATTGGTTTCCTATATAACGTTGTAGAAACTGAACAAATGTCATCTCTAGCCACTCTTACATCTAAGAACTCAATATTAGTCAGATAATAATTATGTGTAAACCTAAGAAAGGTATTCAAAGTATTTATATACCTCAAGAACTCATGCAAACGTTCCTCGGTGTCATTCCACAACAAAAAATGTCATCAACAAAATGTTTATACCAAACTATCGAGGTACATAAAACATTGTTAGAGAGAATATACTCTGTCTCCCATTGAACTAGTGATAGATTGGCATAACTATTGGCACAGGCTGTGCCCATTGCCACACCAGTCTTCTGTAAGTAATGAGTATATTCTCTCTAACAATGTTTTTTGTACCTCGATAGTTTGGTATAAACGTTTTGCTGATGACATTCTTTTGTTGTGGAATGACACCAAGGAACGTTTGCATGAGTTCTTGAGGTATATAAATACTTTGAATACCTTTCTTAGGTTTACACATAATTATTCTCTGACTAATATTGAATTCTTAGATATAAGAGTGGCTAGAGATGACATCTGTTTGGTTTCAACAACGTTATATAGGAAACCAATAAGGAAGAACAATCTCCTACACAACAAGAGCATGCATCCGAAACACACCAAGCGGAATATGAGGGATGACATAGTTAGAATGCCTCTTATTTTCTCCAGCAATACTCAAGTGGTTTGTGACATCATCAAGAATAATTTGGATATTTTATCCACCATAAGCGAATTAGACGGATTGATAGGTAATACACCTCAATTTTCCTTTCGAAATAACAAATCTTTGAAACGACACCTATGTTATAAGACTAGTGACACCCAGGGAACTACTACATCTGATAGACTAGGGACATATAGTTGCAGGAGGTGCACAGACTGTACCTATATTCACAGAGGCGCAGTTTTTGTACACCCCACGTTAGGTTTTCACATTAGTTGTAACATCTACGCTAACTGTACAACGAAGAATGTTGTTTATTTTTGTTATTGCACAGAATGTTACTCTTTTTATATGGCAAAACTAATCGCTTAATTAAGGAAAGGGTCCTAGAACATCTCAGAGAGATAAGAAATTGTAAAGAGAGCAATGCCTTAGCCATGCAAGTTAAAAAGGAAGGTGTTAGTCATACGTTTAAGTTTCTAGTTTTGGAGATTGTTAAGATGAGTATGAGGGGAGGTGATGCTAGAAATAGAACAGAGAAGGCTGAGCAGAGGTGGATACTGCTGCTTAATGCTGACAGACCTCCTAGTTTGAATAGCAGGATGTCGCTTAAACCTGCCCTCAAATCAAAGAGTCTGAAACATTGAATTTAAAATATTTTAAATTTTCTTAATATATATAAAAAAATTTTTGCTATTCTTTATAAGTATAATGCATGTGCTTATTCATTTTTGACTGTGTAGGTTGATTATATATGTGTGTGTGTATACATATTTCCTAGATGTATATATGTATATAGATATATTTTTTACAAGCATTTTCACAAATGTGCACTTACCCTTTTAATTTTTTCAAGTGTTAATTAGTATTTCAGTGATTGGACAGTTTGTATTGCATCACAAATATAAAATGGGTATGTTTGATTTTATATATAGTCTGATAAAGCAACTGTTATTGGTTGTGAAAGCGCTTACTTCTCTGTTGCCCATAGCTTAGCCATTTCAAAACTGGCCAATCATGGCAAAGTGTGGGAATTCAGCCCTACATAAACCCAACAGATGGGAATACATCTCATAACTGGTTGTAGCTTCCCCGTGCAGGCATGTCAAAAAGGGAATATGGAGTGCGCTTTCGGGTGCAGCGCTGGGGCATCCAGGAGTCCAGAGTCACGGCAGGACTCCTTGTCAAAGATTATGAGCAGAGACTGCTGCAGGGCCAGTACCAGGGATCCTAATATAAGGCAGAAGCCTGGAACCATCTCGCCTGTGACCTCACCAATGCCACTGGCATACCCCGAACTGATGAGCAGGTCAGGCATCAGTATGCCAACCTGAAGCAGCGTAAGGGGGATCTCTTGGATCAGTGGATCCAAGAGGCTAGGATGGCAGGGGTTGCCCCAGCTGTGTGTAAGTATCATTCCACTACCTGTTTAATAATTGCCAGCTCATGTATATTATGGATAGGTATGACTAAATATTCCTCCTATGTCCTTCACAGTGGCAAGTGAGCGGGCCACGAACCAGGAGGCCCATGGATGTCGCCTGCAGAGGTTGTGACGCAAAGCAGGTTAGTAATACTCTTGCATGTACTTTCATAGGAAATAAATCTAAAAGCATTAGTAAGTTAATTGCCAGTGTAAAACCTGTATTGTTTAAGGCAAGTACTGCATATACTGGAGAATATGGCAGGAAGAGTTTCATATAGTTTGTATGTAAATAAAAGCATAATAGCCTGACAATAAAGGTCTAACTGCTGGACTGCATGTCTATACTCTGGTATCATATGGTAATGTAGATTTGCAATCACATAATAGTACTGTTGTATTAAGCACTGTTACCCACAATGTGCAACATAAATAGAATGTGTAGGAATGTCTGTATATGACTGGTGTAATCCACAGAGGTCATTTAGTACAAGTGAGAGAAACATAGACAGAAAAAAAGTGTAAAGACAAACAACAAAATCCGAATAGCACATGCAACTGAGACGTGAACTGTTTTATTTTTAGCACACACAGCCATGGTTTAATCCTGGGAGTGGTAGTAGTCTGCATACAGAATCATACTCCACAACTGCACATATATGTCCAGAATGTCAAGTAAATTGGCCCATATCTGCTGCCTGTCACTCTGTCCCCCTGGGAAATCAGTGGGATGATCCCAGATGTATAGGCAGCAAACACGAAATACAATTGATTGTCACACATCTATAAGAACAAACCTGTCACTCTAGCAACTCCCCAAACTGTTATGAGAGTAATAAGCCAAGTATGTCCTATCTACACTCCCATGTTGTCAAGCTGTGACCAGAGTATGTACAGTAACAGAGTGAGATGTATGTGCATAATACTAATGTGAAATCTAGTACTTTGTGTGGCAACATTCAGGTAGTGCTAACAAACATTGCTCCCACAGGTACGTCGGATATGAACACTGTTCCGAGAAATAAAAGCTTGATACCCTGTACTGGTACTGTTTACTCTGGTATTGTATGGAATTGTGAGTGTTGCAGTTGCTCTGAATAATAAGGTATCACTGATCACTGTCACCCACACTGTGCTACATAATATAACTGTGTAGGAAATCCTGTATAAGAGTGTTGTAAGTCACTAAAGGTTGAAGAGGGCAATAGTCTACATATGTCATGGTTCACCTGCATGTGGTCAAGACATGGCCAGAGTCTGTGCAAAAAGAGATGGACAGGTATGTGCAAAACATCAACCTGGAATCTGGGAGTATGTGTAGAAACAGTTAGTGTTAACAAACAATTCCTCCACAGGTATACCAGGTAAGAAGTGTATACTGCAGGTAAAACCAGTTCATGTATAAAGATGTCGACAGCCATATCACTGTCCAAACTAAGGCAATAGGATAGTGTATTAATACTTGTAAGGTACAGATAACAGCACCGATTAGGAAAGTAATGCAAAGTACAGGAATATACTAGTTGGTAATTGACATCTTTCTCTTCCCCCCACCATATCTCCAACAATACACTAAATACCCACCTCAAATGGTACGTGATGACTCCGCTGTTATGTTGGGACATATGTCCTATTGGTTGATAATTATTTAAATCTGTTTCTATGCATGTGCTATGTTGAAATACTCCAACATTGGTGGCATGGTGCCATCAATGTACCTGCATGCTGTTGTTATTACCACTGTGGTCCCATATATGCATGTGTTCTATTTGCTATGCAACTGTTCCATATCTGGTGTCTGGGTTAATGGGAATATCTATGCATGCTGTTATACCTAACCCTGGAATGTGTTGACTATTGCTAACCCACATATGCTGATACACCATAGACACCATAGCACATATGGGAATGCGGGTCCTAGCGGACCCACCTGTCCCACCTCAGCTGGCCATGACACTGGGCACCAGCACATCTGGGGCCCAAACCAGGACCTCCTTGTCCATTGGTCCTGCACCACCTTTGGGTGGGACTGCCTCAGGGGATGGGGGTCACTCCCCCGGGAGCTGGTGTGGACAACAAGCGGTCACCCATCACCAGGTCTGGGTTGTGGTGTGTAGAGAGCTCAATCAGCAGTTTGCAGATCTTCTATGCCAGCTAAAGGGTCGCATGTCATGACTGGAGGATTGGCCTGGATCTCCAACTCAGCCCCCAGCACAGCCACCTTCAGGCTGTAAAGGTGCAGTGCTGACTGCCCATGGGTGGGGCTATCAGTCCCACTGTTTCCAATAGGGGGCTTCTGATTTCCCAGCACCCCTCCCATTCAAGGTGTTTACCCCCCACATGTGTCAAATACCACCCCTGTATGTATCTTGTTTGTCTTGTCTATTAACCTTCCCAACCTACCTCCCCAGATATACCTACTATCCCTCCCCAACAACCCACTCTCACCTGAAAAAAAAAGGGAAATCTGATCCCAAAAAAAATTACTTGCCTCATACATAGCTGTCCATTTCATACATGTGTCCACTGGACACATGTAATCTGGTCTAATTGGCATCACAACATATTATTGTTGTCCTCACCCCTCTCTCAGGGGTTTGAGTGTCCAAATCTACCTCCAAATTCAGTGTATATGCACAGCTGTTGCATTAAGAAATGGGCAGCTATGGACCTTCCCCATACCCTCCTGCACATTCCTAGCTATCTTCCCCACTGTCTTTCCTTCTTTGTGCCCCTTTTTCACCACTTTCCTATCATCCCTTTTTTCTTTTCTTTTAAGAAATTAGCATGGGGTAAGCGGGAGTAAGCACTTTTAAGCAACAGTAAGTGGGTTTAAGCTTGATTGCGTGTGGGTATGCAATGCCTACACAGGTTAAGCAATTTAGAAGCTGAGTATAAGAAACTGTAACCAGAAGTTAGCAATGCTTATCTCCGTGCCAACCCGCGCAAACCCACTTACAACTGCTTAAAAGTGCCTTAATCACTTTGTATCCAACAGCCCTTGTTCTGCCCAGCAAAAAAATAAACAGCCTTTGCAACGCTCAAACCCAGGACCCTGCACACCATAGCCAAAGCGATTTACCATTAAGCCAAGTCACCTACACATAACCCTGATATTTTCACAAACATATCATCCAGCCCAGTCATTCAACAGTACTGGAAATGCATTTCAACATGTAGATGTACGTGTGTGTGTATATATATTAATATCTAAATAGATATAACATAATCTATATATGTAGATATAGATATATAGAAAGAAATATATATATATATATATATATATATATATATATATATATACATAAACATATATACATACATATGCATGCATCTATAGATATATATGTCTACATCTATATGTCTATATATACAGCAATATATATATATATATATGTAAGCATAAATATATATCTATATAGGTATATACAGACATACATCTACAGATATAATAGGGAACATAACAAAAATATATATGTCCACATGCACCGTTAATGTGGTTGAGGGGGCCCAAACAACATACGCCTTGTACGTATAGATATCCCCCCAGAGCCAAACACGTCTGCCCTGCAATACAATACAAATATTGCAGATCCCATAACCAGGACCTGATACAACATGGGCACAATATGTTAACAGTACTCTAACCCACCTGTATGATGTCAGGCTGGTATCAGTAACATATCATGCAGTACAGTCTGGCTCCTATAGGGAATGTACAATGTGGAAGCAATCAACATTCCTAGGATACATATACACAGACACATATATGCAGATACATATACGCAGATACATATATATATATATATATATATATATATATATATATATATATATATATATATATATATATCTATAGGCTCACTACATATGCTTGAAAACCCATAATCCTAATCCAACAATACCTACAGACCATAAACACAAAAGTACACAACACTGAAGCCCACAATATCAATTAACTAATCCCCTGCTCCATACGCATGTAGAAGAGTATCAATATTCATTATATAAGAGGGTGTTACCTGTGTAGTTCCGTACAAAGGCTATTGTTGCAGACATGGCTGATGAACATTTTGATGCACCCGGTAGCATGGGTGAGCTTTACCAAAGGCTAAAATCACAAAAGTGTAAGGAGGTCCTCATTATCGACAGTTACATAAACCATCTAGATAGGAAAATGGACATTCAGCGGTATTGGTGCTGAAAGTGGAAGTGGAGCAACAGCTGCACAGGCAGAACTGTGACAGAATCCCTGTCTGAAGGTGAGAGGCTGCTAAAGGTGATGCCGCACAACCATGTGGGGGATCTACTAGAAGTTGAGAGGTACAACTTGTATGGTACACTACAGGAAAAGGCTGCCATGTCCAGGGACACCCAGTGCTTGTTAGTGGACAATGCTATGGCATCTACATCTTTAAGTTGTGTACCCTGCCTACCAAATAGGAAGGCTATGTTACAGCAGATTAGGCATGTATGGTGTAGGACCACAACTGCAACCCATATACCAAATCTAACTCTGGAGACCTTAGATTTCAGTAAGTGTCCATTGCAATCGGGAGAATTTCTTGTGAAACGGGCTGCAGATCCAGCATCTGGGACACATGTAGTTGTGCTCAGTACACTAAACAATTTGCTTGACCTGAGTGTGGCAACCATCTGGTTGATGGATGGCACAAATTTCTGTAAGGGTGCTGTATGCCCTCAATTGTTCAGCATACACGGCATTGTAAAATGCTGTGGTTACAGTTAATTGGTCCCTTTAATATATTGTCTAATGTCAAAGAAATCCCTATGTGCATATAATATGCTATGGCACAATGTTCTTTATCTGTTTGCCTCCCACAACTTTACTTTTACTCTGCAGTATATCTTATGTGATTATGAGGTTGCTGCTATTAAGAGTGTCAGGCTTAACTTCAGTGATGTTATGGCTAATGGTTGTCTATTCCATTTTGGCCAGAATACCAGGTGCAAGGTTTAGCAGTTGGGATTGGGCTCATTGTATAACAAATGTCATATGTTTCAATTACCTGTCAAATCACTTGTAGGACAGGCTTCTTGCATGAGGAAGAGGTGATTACTACATTTAACACACTAAAGGAGTATTTCCCTGAGGGGGGTAGGGACGTTATCAAATACTTCTCTGACTGGTATGTGTTGGCCCATGTCCATAAGTTCACTACACGATCAACAACAATGACACGGTTTCCACTGCTATTCCCTTTAACATTTTAGAATACCGCAGAGATGAACAGATTATTCTTGCTACGAACCCAAAACTGTGTCGAGGTGTGGCATCGCCGTCTGAAATGTCTGATAGGTAACAGGGCTACTGACCTATCAGTCTTAATGACGTGCTTAACCAGGGAACAGACCCATGTGGATAGGTTACATGAGCGGCTTGCTGCAAGATGTCTGCCCTCACCAAAATGTAGAAGGGTACTTGATAGGCAACACAAGTTTCAAAATGTGCTGGATAACAGGGATGAGTATACCTCTGTTTGGTTTGTGAGATGTATTGTCGACTGCTGAAAATGTGATATCACGTGTGCTAGTGTACCTTTATGTGTGCATTTATGTGTTCATTGTCATAGCGATGTTTTACATGTCTGAGGTGCTTTGTTGGGACTATTTCATTGATGTCTTGGAAAACTGGAAACAGTGCAGCATATTGGTGTGTAGGGTTTGGAATGAAATATAACATTGTCAAATACTTTGATTTGTTTACAGCTACATGATCAGGTGTATAAGCAAAGCATTAGTGTTGTGGTGTTTGTTTTGGAAATGTCACCGCACATCACAGCTGTTGAATGCATTTTTTTGATATTAAGGGCTTACGATATTGTGGGCTTCAGTATTGTGTTCTTTTGTGTTTATGGTCTGTAGGTATTGTGGACTCGGTATTCTGGTCATCGGGATTATAGGTTTTCGAGCATATTTAGTGAACCCATATATATGTATATATAGATATATACGTAACTACACATACACACACAGATATGCACAGGAACATACATATGTAGAAGGTGCACACAATACGGAATATCCACTATGCCTACAGTTGCCACCTTATCAATTGGACACTGTATGAGATACCCATACAAATGACAATTGGTGCCTGCAACATATACCCACAGAGAGGTCAAAGGATATAACACTACACACAGGTTTGCATACATGGGAAAGCTTTATTTGGGTACTATTACAGTCGTATATGCCATGTCATATAGCTGTTTAGACACTGACATACATATAAACAAAGTAATGCAACTGTGAAACAGTTATATTAATACAGTAGTCTGGAAAGGTTTACATATGTTGCTGTCCAGGCCGAGGCCTTCAAGTAGTACAATAGTAAAGACAGACTTGGCCACAGGCTACTAATCAATCATAGGTTCATAGATTCATAGATAGGTACTAGGCTATCAACCCGAGGGCCTACGTAAGCCTAGCCAACAAGGTTCCCTGGCTTACGCCACCCAAGAAAGTTATTTTCCTGTGCCACTGTTGAGCAGAACCACAGAAGTGATCCGCAGGGTGAATTTCCTATTACCCATCCAATCATCAAGATTTTTCTTGAAGAGTGCTAATGAGGAGCTCTGATTGACATAGATAGTGTTCCAGAGTATGGGAAGTCCCTGGGACAGGAATCCATCCTTCCAGCATGTTCTGTTTATTGTGGTGACAAGGTTTAGGTCCCTGGAGCATGTAGCTCAGAGGGATTGGGATTTCTTTAAGTGGAGCATGTCCAACAGCTCTGGGTTTGACATAGCTTTGTATGTTAGGCAGAGATCACCTCTGAGTAGGTGATATGCGACGGAGTAAAGCTGGAGTTTTTTGAGACGGTCTGCATAAGGCATCTGTTTGAGGCCAGTAATCCTCTTTGTGAGGTATTTTTGCAGCCTTTCCAGTTGTTGTAGATGTCTTGTGAGGTACATACCAAAAGGGGCATTGTACTCTATAATGGGTCTAATGAGGGATGAGTAGAGGGGAACAATGACCTCTTTTTTTCTGGATGAGAAACCTTTTGTGATTAGGTGTGCCACATAGAAGGATTTCCTGACCACTGTAGCAATGTGATTATCAAAGGAGAGACTACTGTCCACCTGTGTCCCAAGGTCTCTTATCACACGTTCAGTGTTAAGTAGACTACCGCCTTTGTGGTAGTTCATGGGTACAGAGTTTTTACCAAAGGGGATGACAATGCATTTTTTGGCATTAAGCTTGAGACTATGGCTTTGACACCAGGCATCTGTCTCAGTGAGGCCCTTTTGTAGGATGTCCACATCATTAGAAGTTTTGATTATGGCTCCTAGTTTGCATTCATCTGCGAATTTAGTTAGCCAAAGACTTTCTATGTTAGCCTGTACTTCAGAGAAGTAGATACCAAACAGGAGAGGACCCAGGACTGAACCCTGTGGTACTCCACTTGTCACTGGTCTGAAGTCTGATTTGGAGTCTGCTACTTTCACAGTGTTGGTTCTGTCAGTAAGCCAGTTGGCAACCCATCTTGTGACATAGGGATTTATACCTAGTTTAGTGAGTTTATCTATAATTCCAGAATGGGGGATGGTGTTGAATGCCTTGGCGAGATCTAGGTAGGCTGTGTGAACCACCTTACCCTCATCTATGTCTTTGGTGACTACTTCAAAGAAGTCTATCAGGTTTAGGAGACATGATCTACCCTTTTACAAACCCAAACTGTGTGGGTTCCAGAGTTTGGAGATCTCCAATGTCTTTGTTTATGAGTTCCATGATGATACGTTCCATTGCCTTGCAGACCAGGCTCGTCAGGCTAATGGGGCAGTAGTTCCTGGGGTCTGTTGTGGACCCCTTTGTGGAGTGGGATAACTGTCACAGTGCGCCATTCAATGGGCACAAAGCCTGAGGTGAGGCTATGATTGAACATGGTACTTAGGTGGGGTGCCAGTTCATTCTGTAGTTCATGTAGAAGGCAGCCTGGGATGTTGTCAGGTCCCATGGATGCTGTGCTCTTGGCTTTGGAGAGTGAGGTTTTTACCTGTGTAGCCATGATTACAGGAACTTTGCATTCTTCCGGTATAAAGTTGAGCCCTTTAGGGGGTGAGAGGGGGGTAAAGTTAGCCCTGAACCTATGTTGGCAATATCAGTTGGTTCTGTATATTTAGTGTCATTGTGCTGTAACTCAGAGCAGATCTGAGTGTTGCCATTGAGATTCTTGATATAGCTATAGAATGCTTTTTGGTTGTCTTTAGAATCAGTGGCAATTTTGTTTTCATAGCTAGCTTTGGAGGATTTTATGAGGGAAATCAGCTTCTTACTGAGGCTGACCAGGGAGTTCCTCCAGTCATGGGATTTTACTCTTTTTTGCAACAGTTTCTTTCTTCTCTTGTAGAGTTTGTTTATGGCAGAAGACCACCAGATTGGCTTACTTTTTTTGGAGGATAGCATCTTGGTTCTGTTAGGGATAGCACAATCCATGCACTCGTGTAAGTGCTTATAAAGTGCATTTGTACAGGATACAGCAGTCGTACCTCTATTGTCCATCTGCATGGGTGTCGTGAAGTTTGCAACTTCTGTCTTAAGAAGCGTGAAGTTGGCTTTGGAGAAATTTTTTACGGTTGTTTTCCTAATGGGGGGTGGGAGCGGGATGTGGATGTCTGGGGTGATTAGCTTCTGGTCGGAGCTGACCTCTGGTGTGGAACACCGGTCACCCATGCTGGTGATGATCAGGTCTAGGATATTGCTGCCCCTGGTGGGGATGTGGATAAGTTGATCCAAGGCATTGGAATTGATGATTTCCAGAAAACATTGAGCAAAAGAGTTGGTACATGAGTAGTTTTCCCAGTTAATGGTAGGGTAGTTGAAATCACCCATTATTAGAGTGTTGGGTTGTACCTTAATATTTTCCAGTGTATCAAGAAAAGAGGAGTGGGAATCCTGGGGCTTGGTGGGAGGTCTGTATCAAGCTACAATCTGGATTGCAGTTTTGCCCAGAGTTAGTTGAACTTGGATAATCTCGGATGCATTATGTTGAGCACCTAGCTTGGAGGTGTGGATATCCTTAATGAATATGGACACGCCTCCACCTTCAGTGTTTTGGTCCGGGTTTGGTGGCCGAAAGGTGTGGTATGAATTATAGCCTGGTAATGCAGGGGCACTCTTTGGAGCTTTGAACCAGGTCTCTATCACTGCACAGATGTCAATGTTCTCCATTTTAAGGAGTGCCTCGAGTGAGTGCATTTTGAGGTTTAGACTTCTAGAATTGAGTAGCATTACCCTCAGATTTTGCTTGCTTGTACCTGTTACGGTGGCGAATTTGTCATTTGAACCTTGCCTATAATAGGCACTGTAGGGGTGGCAAGAGCCTTTGCCAGTGTCTGGAATCCCAAGGGTGACAGGTGCAGGCCATCTCTGGCAAAGCAGCGTGGTCTGTTGATCATGTCATCCCAGGCAGACAGATACTGGATTCCCTTAGAATGACATCAGAAGCTTAGCCAATTTTTAAAGTCAGTCATTTTGTCCTCGTACTGTGGTATCATTCTGGGTGATGGCAGGATGCTACTCAGGGCTAGGGTCATACCTGCCTGGGCTACAAAACTGGAGAGCTCCTCCATGTCTCTTTTCATGTAGTCCAGGGAGGTACGTCTCAGGTCATTCACACCAACATGGACAATGACAGAGTCATATTTGTACTTGTTGTGGAGTGACCTGAGTGCGTGCATTATGCGGCGGATCCTGGCACCTGACAGGCAGGTGACAGTAACTTTTTCCTTGTTTAGCCTGGTGAGTGAAACATCAGTGTGCCTGACTATAGAGTCACCTATGACTAGAGTGTTAGGTACATTATGCCTTATGGGCTGTAGTTGAGAGGTACATTGAGTATGTGGGCTATGTGTCATTTGGGTTGTGTTGGGGGCTGGAGGTTGCTTGCATTTCTGCTTTGGAGGTCTCTGTTTGTTTGGGAAGATTTGTACTGAGAGCCACTGCGAATGTAGGTGTGTGTTTTGTGCTTGTGTGTGTGTGTTTTGGTGGTGTAAGTTTTGAGGAACTGTGTGATGAGTGTGGTGCGGTGCAAGTGTTTACCTTCTCCTCTTGACTATCCAGGCCAGTCTTTGGTGAAGAGAGATTTGCTTCCAGTTTGGCTATATAACTGCAACTCTCACAGGTCCTAGTGTTGGGTGATAGGAGGAGAGGGTTGTCTGTGTACATGAGGCAATTGCTGCATTGTCCCAAGATGCCCAGATTCATCAGGTAGACAGGAGAAAACACCAGGAGCTGACCTTTAGACATGCCTGAATAGGTGTTTATTTATTAAGTACTAAAAACTGTTTTCCTCTAGACAAGTGAGGAAAGTTGAGTGCTGTAGTAATTTGTAACTTATTTAGTGCTTACATTGAGTTCTGAACAAATGCTGAGCTCAAAGAAACAGATTTGAGTGCTAAAACTAAAAAAGCTGGCTAGTTGCAAGGGAAATTTTGAAGAACACACTTTATGGCGCCAGGAATAGTTTAATCCCAGTTAAGTGTGGGGGGGGCTTAGGAGCTCACAAACAGTCCTGGACACAGTAAATCCATATCTGAACTAGACCTGCCACAGGAAAGGGGGGAAGCAAGCTTAGAATTTGTTTTTTCCAGTAAAAGTGGAAACGGAGAAAGCTGGAATAGAAGTTAATTCAACGTTAAGAATCTGAGTGAGTTGGCCTTCACAAATGTTCTCTATTAGATTGAGTGAACTAATGACACTAGACTGGGAGGAGTGTCACAGATCAAATATACAGTATGGGTGGGCAACTGCAAAGCCACCAAGTATAAGAATACACAACACTAGGGAGGGTAGGTGGGAAAATTGTTTACAGTTCCTAGCTGTAGCCACTAAATGAAAGTTTTAAACAGATCAAGGAGCAGACTCTAGAGAATGCTTTTAACTGTAAACAGGCAATTATCAAAAATGCACAGAAAAGCTTGGATAGAGCACTCACAAACAGAAAATTCAACTCTCAGTTTGAAAAAGCAGTTTACAGTTAAGTAATTCAGTAAACATGCAATTAGCAATGAAAAATAGTTTAAACAGTATAAAACAGTACATAAATGCAGTGAAACAATAAAAAAGCTTTATAACAGTGCAAAATGTAGCAGATCAACTATATAGCACAATTATAAGCATTTCAGAAGTGCAGTTCAGTGAAATAAGTGTAAGAAATAACGTATCCTCCTCTTGGAATCTTAAGGAATTTCCACTTATGCAATGCAATCCAGAGCCTGAGCAATAATTCATGGATAGTGTATCTAATGAGAGATTTTAGTATATCTATCAATAGTTCATGGTTCTCCATATCAAATGCTTTGGAGAGGTCAATAAACAGGGCAGAAGATAGGAGATTGTTATTTTGATTTTTATTTATACAGTCTGAAAAGGATAAGAGAGCTGTGGTAGTGCTATGATATAGTCTAAAGCCATGTTGGCAGTCTACTAGAGGTGATTTTGGAGGAGATGCTTCAGAAGCTGACGATGAATACATCTCTCCATAGTTTTTACTATAGGTGAAAGTAGGGCTATAGGGCAGAAGTTTAAGAGCTCATTTGAGTTTCCTCCCTTGTGGAGTGGTATAATATGTGAGACTTTCCAGATATTTCGGATGGAAGATTCTGTAATGGTTCTTTTAATTAAGATGGATGTGGGGAAGGCAAGTACTCCAGCTGCTAATTTCAGATATTCAGCGGGAATGAGGTCAGCTGATGGGGTGCAAGGTTTAAGTTTCAGAAGTAGGGTATGTATGAGAGATGTTGGAATGGGCTGTAGTTGTAATAGGGGTAGTATATTAGTAGGCACAGGGGGGTTAGAGGTATACACTGATGGTAAGGAACTGGCTAGAGATTGAGCAGTTTCTGAGAAAAAATTGTTAAATGTGTCAGCAATTAAGATGGAAGAATGTTGAGTCAAAGTAGAGGGGGTAGGTGTTTTAGAGTAACCAGGATGAAGTAATGTATTTATTCCTGACCAGAATTTTTGTGGGTTTTGATGTTGGGTTTGTTGAAATTGTAGGTAATAGTTTTTTTGTCAAGGAATATAGATTTCTTAGTGGTGTTTCTAAGCTGTCTAAAGTTTAGGTGATCAGTTGGATTCTTTGTATGCCTCCATTTGGTCCAGTTTTTATTTCTACGTCACATTTTTTGCCTTGTCTCTTTAATGAGCCAGGGAGCTGGTTTGCTCCTAATTCTGATTATACGAGTAGGGGCATGGTGCTCAAGGATTAGTAAGAATTTGTTATTAAAGTATGAGACAGCTTCATCAAGTGGTAAATATTTTAGGGGGGTCCAGTTGCAAGCCCTAAGTTCTGCTTGGAAGTTGACTGGGTTTAGATTTTTTGTGTTACGGGTGGTTCTGAAGTTTACTTGACTGGGAATAGAGGTTTTTAGTTTAGTTATAAAGGTGAGATAGTGGTCACTGATATCAACGGGGAGTATGCCTGTTTTATATAAGTGGGGGTTACTGTTAACTAGTATCCAGTCTAAAGTGATTTGCTTGTTGCTGGGTTTGTGAGTTCTTGTAGGGTCTGTAATGATTTTGATAAAACCATGAAGGTTTATATGGGTAGTAGGATTATCAGAAATGCAACCTTTCCAGTCTATATTAAGATCACCAAGGAGTATGGTTTCTTGTGGGAAATTTAAGGAGAGCCAGCAGAGGATATTTTCCATGGTATTAATGTTGTTACCTAGGAGGATGTAAGAGCAGATAATATAAATGGATTTGTTAGCATTGATTAGAAGCTTGGACATTAAGATCTCAGCATTGCAAGGTGAGGGATGTGCAAAGTCGATGGGGGTAAGTTGCAACTCAGAATTAAACAATATTGTCACTCCACCACCCTTTTTGTTTGGGCGGTCTAATCTTATTATGTTATAGCCTGGAGGGATGATATCATTAACCTTGGTGGTTGGTTTGATCCAGGTTTCAGTTAGACAAACAAAAAAAAACAACAAGCAAACCATCCAGATGAGACTTCATTCCCAGAATAGGTATGTGAAGTATATATGCATGTAACTGACCATAGTACTTGGTCCATAATAATGGGATAGATGATGAGGAATGATTTATATGTGCCTTCAGGTGTTGTTGTTGTAATGATGTTTAGCTGAACAACTGCTAAGGACAATAGAGTCCGTCCCTGTGGTAGTGGGCCATCCCCGTCAACTGTGCAGAGCAGCACTCACTGATAAGATGTAAGCCATCACAGTGTGTGTTGTGTAATGGGAAGTATGTATATCACTGTGGCCAATAGCTGGTGGTGGAAGTAATGCCATTATGATGGACATGTGAGATCCACAGCCCACCCTTTGCAGGATACTCAGGTTAACCTGTATTGTAGCATTCAAGAATACCATAGGTGTGTAATAGGGTTACTTACAATCTGGTCCTACATATAATCCCCAAATGTCAAGCTGTGTCCATATGTGGCACCTGCCTGTGTTTTAGCAAAGCAGAACAGTGCAGCTGTGCAGGAAGGTGTTGTGAGATTGTGGACCTGATGTCTGAATGTACCTCACTTATAGGTATGCATATGTGTACACATATATATATATATATATATATATATATATATATATATATTTTTTTTTTTAATATATATCTATATATATATATATATATATATATATATATATATATATATATATATATATATATATATATAGTTCCCCTTCACAAGATCGAATGGAAGGAAGCTCGAAATTCATAATCTCGAGACCAGAATATCGAACTTCCATTCACTCGAAATTGTGAATGGGAACTTTAGGTTTAAAAAAATAAAAAGTTAACTTACCTTATTGCAGGGGGCCAGGTCCCCCTGTAACCTAGCAATTTAAATATGAATGTTCCGTGACTGCACTATAGCGGAGAAATGGAAAATCATCTGTTTTGCGCTTAGGCGTATAGTGCGGAATGGGAGATTTCCCTTTCCTTCACTATAATGCGATCTTGGAGTAGGTATATTTAAGTAGGGGGGGTGTGGGGGTGCATTTGAAAGGTGTTATTTTTTTTGTCTGTTTCATATGTTCGAGTTTCTCTAAATTCGAGATTCTGGTTTCGGGTTTATGACTTTCGAGCTTAGAGAAATTCGATCATATGAAGGGAAACCATATATACATATATCTATCTATCTATATATATATATATATATATATATATATATATATATATATATATATATATATATACACATGTATGTCCAAAAATATACAGATACCCATGTGTAGACATATAGATGAACACATATATGCAACATCATATAAATATGCACATATATAGATATATACCTATATGCACATGTCTACATTTATATAAGCACACACACAAATATATATGTATGCAAACATGTCACCTATATTACCACCATAGTGCTGCATGCTATGTGACAGAAACAGCACAGATAGCAATACACACGGATATCTACAGCTGTCAGTGTGTGCAACATGGACAGGTATGTCACATGTGAATCCCTTGTTAGAACCACATTGCCCTTGTTTGTGAAGCATGGAATGGGAATATGGGGAAGTATGGCAGTTATAGTTGTGGAGGTGGTCAGGGTTGGTAGATATAGAGGACAGCCTACAGGGGTGGTGTGTGACACGTGGTGGGTAAACACCCAGGATGGTTTGTGTGGTCCATGATGTGGATGTCCTATGGGCCTCAATATGGACACAATGCGAACAAGCCTCCCACCCACTGCTATTCACAATAGCAGTCCACATCCCAAAGGTGCCTGGCCTGGAGGATGAGCAGGAGGAGCATGTGGCCCTGTGAATGTGTACTGGGTGCCTCAAGGTGATGTAGCACATCCCCCATGTGTCTGTGCAGCCCGTTATGGAACAGACCCTGGACCTGACCTTAGGGGACAGGAACATGTCTGTGTGTGCCCCCAAGGAGGGGGGGGACAACATCCCCTGAGTTGGTTCCACCTGACGGTATTGCTGGACCATTATATGTGAAGTCCCCAGGGTGGGTCACACATATGATGTGGCCTGATAACATGGGCAGATGAGATTGGAGAGGTGGTTCTGCTCACCAATAGTACATATACATGCTAGTGTGTCACTCTTATAGAACATATGTCGGTAGTAATTGCCTACACAATCCCAGAGCATGTCCAACAGCATGCATAGATAACTCCGATAACACAGAATGTCAGATGTGCAGCAAACACATAGCAAGCATACCACAGGCATATATGGAACCATTGTGGCCCTGACAATGGCATGCAAGTGAATAGCCTGTAACAGGCCAGCAATGATAGTGTCCACACAGGGAACATGGCTACAAACACATTGCACAAAGCGTGTTACAGTACAATATCTGCCCCACTGGTAGGTATGCTGTTGCCATACCTGTTGAGTTGTGTGTACAGTTTGTTGTCACTGATATGGTGGGGGTGACAATGATGTGTATTAAGAACTGTGGTATCCTTGCTGCATGACTTGCTCACACGTGTGTCCATCTTTATGTCTTTTGGGCACGATGTCCCATGGAAGGCTGCCAGTGTACACAGCAGCTAAAAATGACATTCTGGTGAATGACCTCATACAGCACTACGCAGTCTTATTTGGCTGGGCTACCCATGATCAGCAGGAGCAGACCGCCCTGTGGAATGATCTAGTCCACAGGGTCAATGATGTTGGACTGCATAACTGCAGTTATAAGCAGGTCCGGCATCATTGTTCTGACCTGCTTCACAATGCCTGTTGGCATGCTGCTGCAGTCCAGGGGGATCACCTTACCACAGGGTGGGGAGCCATGCCATCTATCCCCCTTATACGTGTGGAAGAGCTCCTAGCCAGCCTCGTGGCACCTGCCCATCCGCATAGCCACCAACCACCGGACACCTTTGTGGAGGTGGGTGCCACCCACACACCGGCTGAGGAGCATGCAGGTAAAGCCACAGGACACATCAGTAGACCACTGTTGCATATACATCCGTATCAGTACAGGTAGATCATGCATATCTGACATGTCATAGATATATTTTGTTGCTGCATAGTGATAAACAGATGTGCATATGTGGTAGTATTGTGGACATGTACTGTTGATGTATTGTAATGCTGCACCCATCCTGTAGCAATGCCACAGGTGTGGCCACTGACTTTGCATCTCTCACCCTCTTATGTAGGTCCCTCTGGTATACCACCAAGGCAGCAGCCTGTACCTGGTGAGTATGGTTTATATAGATGCTTGCCAGTACACTGGGCATGTAATGGCAATGCTATATTCCATGCACACATCTAACACACCTACCCAGAATGCATGCTGTACATGTGCACATATTGTTGCTGTCAAATGCAAGGCATCACAGTGGTGACCATAATGGGGTACTGGAAGGGTATGTCAAACACCTGCATGATAACTAACATCCTGTCATTGCGGAATGTGTCCACAGGGAGTAACATAATGGTGGGAGACATGGCCTACAGTAGGGATATGTTTGGTACAACACCCATATAAAGTGCAACACCAGTGTATATACCTGTAGGACAATGGCAACTGTTGCATAGATACACTATGACATAAGGCATTACTGTGGTCCACATTATCAGCTGGGACTAGGCTGTAACATGTGGTGTTCAGTGTATGGGACACTGCAAAGTGACACACGTGTAGGCCTTACTTGTCATGCATCTGCAAAAAGGCTGAAGGGGGGGGTTGTCAGCATGGCACACCAGTGCACTGCAGCAGGGATCCTAAGGATGCTAAGAATGGCTGTATCTGCACATAGTCAGGTTCAGGAACTGTGGCAGATGTAACCCTACACCCACAGCAATAGTGATGGCAGTGTGTGAACACCAAGGGATGTGCACATGAGTAGACCTTGCAATCATGCAGATTAGGGGGACATGTAGGGCAGACTGAACATACACTGGCAAATTCAGATGGCCCATGCTAGTATACCTCTGCCAGGAGTAGTGACTGCTGTAGTACACATAACAATAGATGCAACAAACCATCATGATAAGGGTGTGCACACATATGCCCACACGGAGTGTATGCATCGTACTCAGCATCCGCACACCTAACACATTCCGTAGACATTGCATGTGAAAGTACAGGACATATTTCACATATCAGGCTCATGTACTGCTAAGATATGCAGTGTTGTGGTCCCATGGCAGATCAAGGATGGGTGCATCATATTTGTCTGTAGGGTCACTCTGGTGAAATGGAGAGAGGCTGATGCATGTAGGATGCGTGTGTGCATATGTGTGTTTGTGTGGGTGGCCATGTATGCACATGTGTGATTGTGGGGTTGTCCATACAGCAGTACCTCCCTTTGGGATCATGCGGTACATGGACATGGACTGTCACATTACACACCAGGAATACTTGTCATGTATGTAATCACAGGACAGCTGATAGTATAATAAGGTCTGTAGCATGGAACAGGCATTGAGAGGGAAGGTAGACACCAAGTATACCCTTAATATCGCATTCAGCAGAGAGGTGACCGACAACCCACTTATGCAGCACTACAGATGCATTGGAGAAGTACTAGTCAATAAAAGGGAGTGTATCCATATATTACAGTTGTCACATGACAGGCTTATTGAGCAGCATATCTGGCATGTACTGAGCAAGACATATACATGACACACCAGTGTGTGATATTATGGAGTGAACATAGTAGCCCACACATATAGGGGCCATGCTCATGATATCTGGACATACACAGGGTAAACACTGAATGACAGCAGTGAGGCCATCTAAAACCGCTACACACAGGTCAGGCAGGTAATGTAATAACAGGTCTTGTGTTGTGATCACTTGTCTAGGCATTTAGAGGACTGATATGTTAATGAGTGGTATCAATGTGTGTATGTTACCAAGTGTGATGCAGGATGGGGAACACATGGAAATATACGTGGGACTGTCTGTAAAGTCACGGACAAGTAGGTATTAAGGTGGTGTGTGTGTGTGTGTGTGTGTGTGTGTGTGTGTGTGTGTGTGTGTGTGTGTGTGTGTGAGTATGTGTGTGTGTGTGTACTATTAGGCAATGCTGTACAGGTTATAAAGTGCATTTATTGGTTTCCCCCACAGGTGGCGAGGTGGGTCAGAGTCCCTTCTAAATGCAATCTGATGTTGGTGTCCATACAGACACCGAAGATGATGATAGTACTCTTGAGGCACAGGTGGGGTTTTCAGGGGCTGAAACAGCACCATCATTTGACGTCCCCCTTTTAACCATCCCAACCCTGCACACAGTTTCAGTGCCTATACATACCCCATCACTAATGTTCATAGTGGAGGGACAGCTGATATTTGGTGGCAGTGCACAGGAAAGTGTGGTAACCATGCCTAATGTGTCTGGTCACAGCAAGCATAGCCAGATGTCTGGCAGGGCACCATATAGGCAGATGTCCCAGGGTGCTCGCGGTAGGGCCGCTGGACATCATGCCTTTGTCAGAGGTGACACAGCTGGTACCAGCAGGTGCATGTTTCAGGCTGTCATGGTGGCACAGGCACATAAAGAACATTACACCAGACAGGGCCTAAAGCTGCAGAGGGCTGCTCTCACATCTGCAAGTGACAACACCCATGAACTGTCTGGTGTCATCCATGCATTAATTGAGTGCATGGATAGACTGTCTGGTGAGATGATGGCCCTCATCGATCGTGGTCTGTTCATGCTTGAATGTGTGGTGCAAGTGCAGCGATGGCCACGTGGACATAAGCCAGCCACACCAACAGCTGGCAGTCAACGCGGACATGCTAGGACACCAAGAGGCTCCCATAGTGGCAGTACCAGCTCCAGAACTGTGGGGGGGTGCTATCCACACCACACCACAGCAGGCCACGAGCACATGGTCCTGGCTAGTCCCAGGATGGACCTGGTACCAGCCGACATTTGTCATCATCAGTTGAGAGTATCACATCGAGGCCTGTACCTGGATGTGCCCATGGAACCCCTGGCAGTCACAGTCCATGTGTCTGTAGCCAGAGGCAGTGAACTGCACACCCTGCCAGGTATGGTCTGCAGCTGTTCATAAACACCTGTGTAGGGCAGCCACATGGCAGAACTGTGTGCATGCATACCCACACACTATACAAACACACCTAGGGCAACCCCATACTTACACACACCACATCACTACACCCAGTTCACCTCAGTGCACCCCTCACTCACACATATTGTGTGAAATGTATGGCCCACCCTCGGCCACTGGCAAACCAACAAAACACCCTGTACATATGATGATACCTGTGCCACATCCCTGTCATCCATACCATTGATGCACAGACAAGGTAATATGGTTCTGTTGCACATGGTGGCTGTACTACAATGCACCACAGTACTGCAGTGTAACATGTTGTAAGGAGTAAAGTGTAATGCATATATGTCAGGTAGTGTAACCATCCTGCAATGATGCATTATTGCTGTTAGTAACACTGGCTGATTGTGGTCTCTATAATGTTATCCATTTGTGTTGTAGGTGTACATGTATCAGCATGAGGATGCTCTGTAGTCATATTCCACAATGGGGTATGGCACTATGGTGACACCATGGCTGTGACCTATCTGGGGTACAGTTGAACACATGTCACAGGTTTGTATAACAATTATTGAATGTGCCACATGGACAGATGACCCACTGGGGCATGTATAATCTGCAACCTGATGTAGACCCATCCAGATACATGCACACTGTTATTTGGCAACACTGGGCTAGACCCCTACCTAGGTATGTAGTGATACTGAAGTGTGCGGCTTTCATTGCGCACACCACACAGTATTTAGGGTGAGGTGTGCCCCAGGTTACATGTTACATGCAGAACATCCCCAGACATGTACAGTATGCTAATGGGAGATGTAATGGGTATATATGGACAACACATAGTGTGCCATACCTTCATATACACATTAACAGACACATAACAGGCAGACACACATCCGAGAGACCTGGGCCTAGCACTGCTAACTAACTTTACCGTGTGTCCAATGTGTTACAGGTAGGCTGCACACAGCACATGCATAACTGGCCTGGATTGTGGTATCAGTTACCTGTAGGGTTGATGGTGACAGTGGTAACCATGACGTGATACATGGGACATATACCAGGTGTACCTTGGTGTAATGACAGTGTACACAGTACCCACATCCCCCAGTGGATATTGTACTCCTGGAAACCCATGATGACACTCTGACATACCCACCATCACACATTGGCCACGACTGTGATACAACCCATTATAGATCCCAACAGTGGTACTACAGGGATATGCATCTAATGCACATACCACATGCATAGCAGGGTGTTGCATTGTCATGCCTCACCTATGGGCAGCAAAAACACTATCTGTACTACTGTGTGGCAATGGGTATTTTAATAGGAGTATGTGGCCTCGGAATGCTGTACCCTACAGATAAATGGATATGCACACATGCACACACTTGCCAGAACACAATGGGTATCCCATGCTTATCAACTCATTTGTACAACACTGTTGTGATGGTACTGCAAGGCTCGTGTAGCCGGAAAAGGAGAGGAGCTTATCAGGGTACATGTAATTTCCCATACAGCAGCAGCCACAACTGGCTATGGCAATGGGTGTTGCGGTGGTTGTGAAGGCCCTCATGGAATTTCCAGGTACAGGTGTGCTAACACAAAGACACTGCTATATTCAATCATGCACAAGTACACATGTGTCAGTACTGGGGTGCATATCTGCAGCTGGTCATAGCTGTGTACCTAGCTATTGTCCAAGGAGAGATGGGTTGTGTAGGGGTTGTGTGTACAGTGGTATCCTGCCACCTGTCATGTGGCAGCAGTCAAGCTATCGACAGACACTACTGTGGTGACCCTCAGGGTGAGAGTGACATGCATCAGCCATTCCTCCAGTTGTTTTCTGTGCACGGCCACTGAGTTGATCAAGTTGACATGCATGCAACATGCATTACAACACATGGTTAGTGTCTGTGATGGAGACCTGTACCCAAGCATATTCAGTTGACTGTGGTAGTATAGTGAAGGTACCCGTGGCATGTGGTGCATACAGGGTGTTATCTCCAATATGTGCCAGTTCTTACACAGCTGGGCAGACATGTCAGTGTCAATCAAGCTTAGGATTCCTGTACATATCCCAGTGGGATACCTGCCATCTGCACATCTGTACAGGGACTGACAGTCATCAGCTTGGTGAGTAGCTATGCAATAGGATGAATTTGTTGGCAGATAGATGTTTGACAATAATATGTATGCTATAACTATATGTCAGGATCCCTCGCTATCATGTGCTGTACAGACGGTAGTCTACAGTTACATTCCACATGTCAGATCATTACCCAGTAGGGGTTATATACTGTAACACAGCTCACACACCAGGGATACAACAGGAAGGCTTCAGAGTCCAGCTATGTCTGCAGGTGTGCCTGTTGTCAGTACTACATTTAGCATTCTACTCTTGCATGGATAGGCACTGTCAACAGAAGTACCAGCATGATACACTACATGCCAGTGTGACAGCACATATCCTGAGCTACTACACCTATATGTAACACAGTCACATGGATAACAGTGCTGTACAGGCCTCATATATGTCTGTGTCCCAGACATGACACTCACACCCCTTGCTACTGTAATGACAGCACATAGGAGCATGTATTGTACATGGCATTACATACACTTATTAAAGATGCCATTACTCTGCTATGTTATCAGACTGGGTGGTGTGAACTGGTTACCAGTGCTAAACCATGCTTAGCAGGTATCAACATTGCTGCAATATAACAGCTAAGCTGATTTGCGTGCAAGCGAAGCCTACACTGTGTAAGTGCTCGTATGTTTACCCATAGCTTAGCTTGGCACAAACCAGCGCAGACACACTTAAAGCTGCTCAAAACTATCTTAACCACTCTGTATCTGGCAGGCCTTGTTCTGCTCAGCAACATAATGAACAGCTCTTGAACCAGGACCCTGTACAATAAAGTCACAACACTTAACCACTATGCCATGACCACTGTGAAGACAGCTGTTGCTTTTCCAAGATATCTGTCAATACACATATTGATTAGTATTGAACAATTGCCTTTATTTCCACAATTGTGTAGTACTTGTTATTAATATGACTGTTGCATCACATATGTTGTTTTAACATAATGTATACAGAGCATATACATATGGTGAGATACATCTGGGAGAGTATACACAACCATGAGGTTTACACATGACAGGAATATGGTTATATACATATAATAGGTTATGTGTCTACATGTACATACACATGTATATTCATACATATTTCTGTATACACATCTGTGTAGTGCAACATATATATGGCCACGTGTACATCTCTTCGTATGTACATATAGATAGATAGATAGATAGATAGATAGATAGATAGATAGATAGATAGATAGATGCATATATAGCTATATATGTATGCACATCCTATGTGTACAAATATGCCTATTTATGTATATATATGTAGATATCCATAACTATATGTGCATACATATCTATTCTGATATACCTATTACAGTCAATATATATGTAGATATCCATAAGTATATGTCCATATGTATCTCTATTTGTATATGTGTAGACATAAACATATATTGCTGTGTATATGTATATATCTGAGTGTTTATATGTATGTATATATATATATATATATATATATATATATATATATGTACATATACATATCCGTCTATGTATGTCGATATGTATATGTGTATATATGTATATAGCTATATGGATAATTATATCTACATATATGTCCACCATATGTCCTGAACATGGAGTGGAGCCCTATCACAGCCCCAATAGTCCCAACCTCTTTGTGCAAGGGGGTGTCAGGTACGTAGTGCAGATATATATGTAGATTATTGCTACTGTGATAGGGGTTGTCTTCACTGACATGTTGTGTGTGGGAGGTCACAACTGCATTTAACATGTGTGCCATTGGCTACTGACAGACATCCTAAGGACATCATAGTACAGTAGCACTGCTAGCACAGTAATGATCCTGTGGACTACAGCAGAGATATGGCCAATAAATGTGGACAATCTGACACACTCTGGTCAGTCCAGAGATATACACAGAAACACTTAGTGCAAGACACGTGGACCATGCCTGACAATGTGGATGTTAACAGCCATGTAGATGGGTATATCATGTAAATACTGGTATACATTTTGCCACATAGGCTATGCATTCACACACCCCTGTCTGTCCTGACATATAATATCCTTTGGTACAGAGGTGCCATGGCCTCATACTACCCACTAGTTAGTGACATAAATCTGTACAGCATCCCACTGCTTTGTCTGACATATATGACTGTTATGGTGGCCTGGCAGCAGTACATCTGGCAAGTATCTGGAAATAACATCACACTGGGTAAGTACACTAAGCTGCTAGGCATGTAACAAAGCACTGTGAATGCTGGTGTATTAAGCATAAGAGCCAATTGGTTTGGAATTGGCACCTTTTTGGTTTTAAAAAGGTTGATACATTGTTTTTATATGTTTGTCTGATGAAGCCTACCTATTTGGGTAGACAAAAAGTGCTTCATTATATTAAAATCCCATTTGGTGTTTCAGAGACTACTCAGCGGCTGTTTTTGTCTTTTTCAAGAGTCTGTTGCTTCCTGTGGTTTTCTTAACTGTGCAGGCTACAGGCAGACTGCCATAACACTGGCCTACATTTCTTATAGGGAATATGCATGTATCTGCATATATATAGCAGGCTCTACAGGCATGTCACAGCACAGAGTAACAGACAGCTGTGTTAAAGTGCATAACCACAACCAATGTGAACACAGCCACAGCCACATATGGTAGCTAGTGTACTATTACAGTATATGGACCATCTGATCAACACCATCCTCATATGTGCCACTCACACACTAACCCTACATATATGGGCCACTACACTGTGTGGTCTGATGTCTGTCTTTGGTATGGGACATGTGTATGTTTGGCCATGCAAACATGTAAGCCGATAGGGTAACATACAGTGGAGCATGTAACATCAGACAGAACAGGACCAAGAACAATGACATCTACCACAGTCTGTACACAGGCCAAGGTACATATTCATAGTGCACATACTGTTGACAATCACCATAAGTACACAGACCTCAGTACTGCACACACAACCACAGAATGCCCAGGTTATGTCCTAAAAGAGAACCCCTACTATACATAACATGTGTCGCAGTCTGATATCTCACTGGCTTGTTATCAGATATGATGTCAATAAATTATGGTGTACAGGACATATGCACCTCTTACTGCATGACATATGTACACAGGTTGACAGAGTTGTGGCTGGAGACACAAACACAGGGTCAGTATAGACATGTTGCTGTGATAACCTTATAAATTTGCTGTTGTAACAGGGTGTGTTGCAACATATGTCCTATGAGGGATATAAGGTCAGTAACTCTCATGTCTGTCACCATGTTCTGACTGCAATCCTCACAATATGCTTCTACAGTTCACAGATAGGTGCTCTGTGAGTAACACAAGAAATAAAAGGCACCACACACTACCCAATCTGCAGATGACCCTACAGATGGGGTTTCCTCAGTAACATAGCACTGTCATGACAGGTATTAAAACATGTAGACCAGCCATGTCCACACACACCCTGTTAAACCAACATTACTTCAAATGCAGAATAGCAACACTTACATTCTGTAGTCATGTCAGGCACACCCCCTCCAGTGTGTTGGCCTGTTTCCACAGTGTATGTTGTTAGGGGTAATTCCCCAATCCATCTGAGATGCTGTTTGCCAAACAACAGATCTAGGTCCTGCTCACAGTGAATGAAAAGGCCCAACACAAACATGATGTTCCTAGATATTGGAGTGTGTTTCTATGCAGTTGGCTATGGGAATGTTATCACAGCTGTTCCACATGCAATCAGCTAGAGGAAGGCTGCAATTCATACAGAGGCCATCAGCTGATTGTGAGCATCACTTACAAAACACATGCTGCTACCTAAAAAAGCAGGTGTAAGTTTCCACATCCACCAGAGAGGGAGTGAGGGAGGTAGCCAGAGGCAAAGATAAGTCAGGGAGGGGGTGGAAGAATAAAACTTACTCATGTTTGTGCCACACAATGACCAGTACAGGGTATCAAACCCCTAACTGACTATGTATTTCTATCACATGTCTGTGCAGTTATTGGATGTGCCACATAGCTTACATGTTGAGGAGCTCTCCAAATATATATCTGATGGTGAGTGACATCTGCAACAGTGATATGGTAGCTATACAGTAGGTGTAGTACACATGCCTGTCTGCATGAACAGGTGTCAGTGTCAACACAGCCACACTCTCTCAGGGACCCACACACATTGACACACTTGGCAGGTTCAGGAATACACCTCCTCACTAGTTAGTTTGCCACAATACAGTACTGTGCAGTTATCACATGCACCACATGGGTTATCTGGAGATTATATGGGCAATGGGTATGTGGAGGTGACAGACAGCATGCTACAGTATGCCAGTGGGGGTTGTAGTCAGTGTAAATGTGGTCAAAAGCATCATACACCACACACACAGACACAGGGTGCCAGTACTGACATGCATGGGTGCATTGCTTCATGGGTGTGTAGTGGTTGACTGTGCCAGATGGCTGTACAAGGCTAGGTGATGGGTATACCTTGACATCAGGCCACATGACAATGGTCTGCAGTGTGGCTCAGGGGTGTAGTGTCTGAATTGGTTCAGACAGGTGGGTATTGTATTCACCATCCAGTCACCTGTGTAACTATTGTGTGTGGCCATTTCTGTGAATTGCTTGCCATGTATCTGTTCTTTATATTCCATGGCATGGTTGGTGTCTGGGATGTGCACATGTCCCACATGCATGTACAGTGACATGTGGAACTGTACCTGGGGTGTCTGGCACATGTTGTGTACACAGATTATCAGATGTGCCAGTCCTGGCCTCATGTGGCGGGAACTGGTAATGGACAACAGGTTAACCCTGCACCTACATTGATAGCATGATACAGGTATTCCCTGGTGTCAGTGGCATCTGTCCACACAGTGCATGTGTTTAAGGCATGGTATGTCCTTTGTGGGTCACATTTGCTGACACCACAGGTGTTGTAGGTGTCCAGTGGGAAACATAGTGAAGGCGCACTGTCTGCACGTACGTATCTATTGTACTGATGGACAGGGTGCCATGCCCTCTGTAGTCCACTGCAATCACACCATGGTTACTATCTGTGGGCAATATGCAGGGTACTACCAACATAGTGGTTGTTGCATAGGCAAGTGTGATTTTGTATGAGACATGGGTTGAAAGTGTTCTCTGGGTAATACAAGGGTTGCTAACTTTGTTCGCCAGGCCTTGATGTCATATGTAGGGGTATGGATTGGCACCCCAGCCTCTAAGCTATTTCACATCTGTTATCCTTGTAAGGTGGACATTGTGACATATAACAAGGCCACCATATAAGAAATTTGCAAAACTCGCTCCACAATGAGTCCAGTTGTTATACACTCATGACCACCTCCACACAGGATACAAATGCACACACACACCTGCTATGGTTGGGATTAGAACTCCTACATACCTAGTTTATTACACTACAGCACTACGCAGTAATATGATGTGCCATGGAGATTACTGAAGTACTCCTTCCCCAAAGGTGCATTTCACAGTGAATGACATCAGCAGCCTTGCCAAAGTAGGGCATTTGAGCTGTAGTGAGTGTGACTAGCCTAAAAAGCACTGCTCCCTACACAGACATATAAACACATACACAAACCTCCACAATTGCCATGTGTGGGAATAGAACCCCTACCAGAGTACTACATCACATTATAGCATTACACTGTTATAGAATGTGACATGGAGATTAATGGGCTGCACCTTTGCCAAAGGTGTATTTCACAGTGACTGACATCAGCAGCCTTGCCAAAGTACAGAATTTGATCTGTAGTGAGTGTGACTAGCCTAAAAAGCATTGCTCCATACACAAACAAAGGAACACACACACACACAAACACCCACACTTGCCATGTGTGGGAATAGAACCCCTACGAGAGTACTACATCACAATACAGCATTACGCATTTATAGGCTGCACCACAGATATTACTAGGCTACACTGTTCCCAAAGGTATATTTCACAGTGAATGACATCAGCAGCCTTGCCAAAGTAGGACATTTGAATTATAGTGAGTGTGACTAGCCTAAAAAGCATTGCTCCCTATACAGACAGAAACAAACACAGTTGCCATGTCTGGGATTAGAACTCCTATCTCATTAGTTTATCACACTACATTATTACACAGTTACAGGATGCACCACAGAGATTACTGGGCTACACCTTTCCCAAAGGTGTATTTCACAGTGAATGGCATCAGCAGCCTTACCAAAGTAGGGCATTTAAATTGTAGTGAGGTTGACTAGCATAAAAAGCATTGCTCCCTACACAGACAGACATACACACACACACACACACACACACACACACACACACACACACACACACACACACACACAGTTGCCATGTCTAGGATTAAAACTCCTATCTAACTAGTTTATCACACTGCAGTATTAGGACGTGCCACAGAAATAACTGGACTACTCCATTCCCAAAGGTGTATTTCAAAGTGGATGATATCAGTAGGCTTGTCATAGTAGGTCTACGGGGAGGGTAGTGTGTGTTCATGATCCAAAACCCATTCACCTAGAGGTTGACACACCACATGCAGGCACACGCAGGGTTATATTCTGAAGGTACGTGTATACAGCTGTTAGTCATCTAGCAGCTGTATACACACAGGGGTTTATTCCGCAGATACATGTATACAGCTGCTAGATGACTACTACCTTGTACAGTCATGTTGCACAGTTAGCACTTGCACTACATAGTCTGTAATGCTGACAGATACCAGTGGCTACTTTTTACAGTGGGTGACAGTTACACATCATGTGGTTGTAGCCATTTGGCTGTGTGCTGGGTGGGACAGGCCTCATGACGAATTGCTCTTTGTCACCGTCACTCTCTTCCACACATCTATGTATGCTACTTTTGGCTTATTATAGTGTGTTGTCCTTGGATATATGTCTGTATTCCTATCCAATGTGTGTGCAAAGCATGACTGGTGCATACTGAGGAATGTATGCACTAACATCTGCGACTGTCAGATATGTATGGTCCACTATTGTTTGCAGACATGGGCTTCATTTGTTTAAGTTTGTGAGCATGCCCAGCATGACCTTTCAGTATGTTGTTGTCTGACATTGCCTTCATTTCTCTGTGTGTGAGCATGCAAAGTATGCCCTTCTGTACTGAATGTGTGGATCCATTCCAGGTAGTTTGTACTTGAGTGCAGACCTTTGTGTTGTACACCTACAGGTAGCAAACTGTTTCTGCAGGGTATCCATAGATCATTTGGCAATATGGGGACAAACTTTGCAGGGGATAGTGTGTACTGTAGGTGATTGTGTCTGTGCTGCTTTTGCTACATGGTACTGGTGTTAGCAGAGATATTCAGACATGTGTGCTGTTATACACTGTGATGTTTTATGTCAGGTGGACATTCTTGCTCACAGTGATGTCCTGGGGGACAAGGGTGACTGCAGCTGTGTCAGGTATTGTGGGCAGACACCTATATATTCATGGTAAGTTATGCCATTCTGGAGGGGGAACTGCAGACACTTGCTGCTGCGTCTGTGTATCCAGTTCAATAGCTTGGTATGGTGCTGGCAGAGGTTCCCATACTTGTACATCCATCAAAATGACAGTATGGCCTTATCTTGCTGTGGCAATACCTCACAGCTTACAGATTCACACAGGTTACCCAGAGGCAGGGGACATGAGTCAGGACATTACCCCTATTGTGGTGTATGGGGAGGTTTGTAGCCACCCATTTATGTGTTTGCAGCAAGGGATAGTGTGTGCACACAGGTGTGTGTCGGACCTTGCACATTCCATGCTGGCCATGCTCCCACCCCCTCATCTATTATTCAGTTCTGTATTATGATATCGCACACTCAGAAGAGCGAATGACACATAATCGACCCCATGTAATTGAAAGCTTACAATGTGGAAACCTCAGAACAGCGATTTTTTTCCAAGGGAAAAAAAAAACTGTAAAACATTACATAATGTCGGGGGCTTTGCCCCCACATCCCCTGATGTGCGGGGCTGCACCACCCACTCCCCCCCTACTTAAATATACCAACTCTGAGATCGCACTACAGTGCCAAAAGGCAAAGTATTGAAAGTGGCCAAACAAATTATTTCCCAAGGAAAGAATTCGCTGAAAAGCCACTTCACTATTTTGCCTTTTTGCGCTTTTCAGTTTGACAAAGATGCATTCAACAACCTGCGTCTTCAACAGCATAATAGGGAGCCTATTATTCTATCCTCTTCCATACATTATACATTCATTCTCTTATACTTTCCCTAAGGTTATCACCTCATCAGAGCTGTGTTTTGGTGTTGGTCTACAGTTCATGCAGTGGGACATGATAGACATGTTAGTGTGGTTTGTCCACATGGCTTTGCATATGGCTTATGTGGAGTGTGTTATGTTGTCATTTGGGTGTCCATGACATAACGTGCATTGGCAGTACGTGTGAGACACTGGCCTTTGGCAGAGGCCTGTAGGCCATTTTTTGGTGATGTGGGCCAGCTGTGGGAGGCCGTTGCATTCTGTCAGTCCTACAGTCTCAGACCACCATGCAGTATATTCCCCTGGGGTGACAAAGTAGGTGTGCTAGGTGTTTATGCCAATACTTTCTATCAGTCTTGATCAGGTGGTGTGGATGCTGGCAGGGTGCTACCTACAGCTAGGAACACACCTGCATGGGACACCTGCACTACATCCTGCATTCTTTTGCTATTGCCATATACAGGAGGGGGTCATACTGTACCTATTCCCAACAGCAGTGATATGACCAGAAAGGTACCTGTGGGTGGTGTTTGGGTGAGCTGGGTGCATGTGTGCTATGGACACTACTTGCATCTGATGCACAGATATGCATGGGGCAATCCAGTTATTCTGGCATGTGCAGGTACATCAGCTGTTTCACAATACATCAGTCCTACCACCTTTGTGATCTGCAGGTGTTCGGCCAGACAACACCAGTATCCCCTACTACAGGCCCAGATAATGTGATGCATACCTGTATGTACAATTCCAAGGGTGTGTCCATTTCACAGTTACACATTATATACTGTATTTCTGGGGTACTTTCCCCTGTATACTGCTTGTATATCTAGCCCAACAGCCATGCCATGTCAGTCTTTCAGATGGTGACACATATTATCACCATACATTTACAGTGGCTTACTGCTAGCATGTGTTATAGTGGTGGGAATTGTCTTTGGCACTGCAGTTGTGGGGACTTGGCCCTGTCATCAGCAGTAGTGGACAATGGCCACCAGGTCATACCTCAACATGCATACATACTGACCACTCTCACACAATATGAAACACATACCAACCTAACACACACATACCTGCATATTGTGCAAATGCTGCAATCTATCCTGCTACCTTGGCCACTTCTGGGCATCTGTGCCCCAGTGGTATTATACCTACATGTACATGTTACTACATTTATACATAGGATTGGGGGGGCACACCTGACTGTTACTACATTTATAAATAGGATTGGGGGCACACCTGACTGTTATTACATGTCTAAGTAGGGTTGGGGGGGCACACCTGGCTGTTATTACATGTCTACATAGGATTGGGGGGCACACCTGACTGTTACTATTGTCTACATAGGATATGGGGGGCACACCTGACTGTTTCTACATTGCTACACAGCATTGGGCAGGGCACACCTGACTGTTACTACATGTCTACATAGGATTGGGGTGGCACACATGACTGTTACTACATGTCTATATAGGCTGTGGGGGGCACACCTGACTGTTTCTACATGTCTATATAGGCTATGGGGGGGCACACCTGACTGTTTCTACATTTCTACACAGGATTGGGAGGGGCACACGTGACACTTGTACACATTTGTAAAGACTGTACAGGTATGTCAGGTACTCCATTTCATTATGTTTTCTAAACTATCATGTGGACTAGAGGCATGTCAGTGTACAACAAGTCTTATGTTTGATTGACCTACATATTAGTCTCTGACTTCCTACCTTTCAGAACTAACATCCTACTGCCGGACCTGATGTAGTCTGTTTGTGTAGGCCTGGGGGGGAGGTTACCCATAGGCATCATTCAGTGGCCTTAGCACAGCCTTTGTTTGTGATTGTCTACACCTGTCCTACTGGCTGTGACTGTTTTGGGGTATGTGAACCACCCTGACTGGCATGTGTTTGTCATATGGACACGTGGCTCAGCACATTTCCTGCAGTGGGTTTTGTCACCATGTGTAGTACTGACTACTATGGTGACACCTGTATTTGTTACAGATCTCATGCTGACACTGTGTCTACTATCTGCTGACATCCCATTCAGCCACCCAATTCCCTTGCATGCTCACATCAATACCATAGATACAAGTAACAACACATACTAATCCAATCAGCAATCGGTAAGGGGAGTGACTTACCTTGTGGGTGTGCCAGTATTGAGGATGGTGCTGGGGACTACCTATCTCAGATGGACATAGTACACTCCCTATACATGGTTGAGCACAGGTAGTGTCATGTTTGACATCCCTTTTACTGTATGTGCGAGTCAGAGAGAGGTGTCATTCCCTGGGTCCCTACTATGTCAGTGTATGTGCTATGCTTTGCCTCTTTGCCAAGGCCATGGCATACTGGGCACGCCTCCATCTGCCTACTGGGGCAGTCTTAGGTTGTTCCTCCTCCGAGTCACTCTGTGCCTGTGCAGGCCTTAGCATTATTGGGGAGCTATGTAGCCCTGCCCTGTGTTATTCCTGCTGCAGATGTTTCTGCAGGATCATATTGTGTAGCATGGCACATACAATAACAGTTTGGGTACATGTAGCTGGTGAGTACTGCAAGGCTCCACTGGATGTGTCCAGGCAATGGAACCATGACTTGAGCATCACAAACTCATGCTCTATTATGATTCTAATCTGTGTGTGTGCCTCATTATGGCGTTCTTGTTCGAGTGTGTGTGCATTTCTGATGGGTATCATCAGCCACGGCTCCAGTGCGTAACCAGCATCCCCCACTAGGTGACCATAAGGGATGTCCCAATTGGCAAATCTCTGGTACAGCTGCGTCAGATGCCAGATGTGGGAATCATGATATTTTCCAGGGCAGCCAGCACACACATTCATTATAATGCCCTACAAATCACACATGACCTGGCAGTTGATGGAGGGGAAGCCCTTGTAGTTAATGTAGACCCTACCCCACTCACCGGATGGTGGTTTGATGCATATGTGCATGGACTCTATAGCACCCACCACCTCAGTGTATTCTGCTATTTGGTGGAAGAGACGCATATTGCTGGCCAACACCTCACGGGTGTTGAGGAAATATACATGCTCACCGGCATGTGCTGACATGGCATCCAAGAACTGGTGGAATACTCTGGATGGTGATGCCTGTGAGATCCCCATGATATCCCCAGCTGGGCTGTGGGAGGTTCCTGTGGCTATTATTCCTAGGCCTACACAAACTTTGGTATCCACTGCGATGGGTTCCCCTCTGTTAGTTTTGTGTGTCAGGCGTGGCTGGCACAGCTCAAATATTTGCTGTTGGAGATCCCTGTCCACCCTATAGCGCTCCACTATCTCCAGCTCATGTAGCCCCTGGTAGGTTAACCTGGGTCTGTACACCCTTTTCCATCTCCTCAATGTGGGTTGGTTGACAGCATTCTCATCCTCACCACCCTCAGCCTCTTCCACATGTTGATGTCTGATAGCGGCTGCAGTCCCTATCATTCTGTTGTTTTTGTTTGTTAAAATTTCTCCGCTTGTATACACTGGTGGTGTGGGAAAAACCAGAGAGAAAGGTGTTTGCATAGTTTATAGTAGTGTTCTGTACTGGGGTCATCTGCTGCCTGTGTAATTGGCTGATTCTGATACATTTCACCTGCCAGCTATGCTAGCTCTCCTAGATTACCTTCCTCCTGCAGTTTTCCCTTCCCATTGCCTTCCTGTCTAAGCCAAGGGGCACACCATGCAAACACAGAGCTCATATGTGCACAGAGCTGCTATTTGCTGGTTTACTTTTTTTTCCCTTTAAAACATGGTGCGCAGCATGCACACCCGCTTAGGCAATGTAAAGAGTGCTAGGCAGCCTCAGACACACCCCCTTCCTTAGCTCTGCTAAGCTAAGGGCAAACCCGAGCCACAGGGCTCCAATTCACTTACAGTATTCCTGACACACACCCCTATGATTAGGTTCATAGGTTCATAGGTTTATACTAGGCTATCTGCCCTAAGGCATTTATAAGCCTAGCCCAGAGTTTTTGTGGCTTACGCCACCCCTTATGTTAAAAAAGACTGTGCCCATTAGTTTGTTGTGCCTCTGTCCAGCAGTGACACAGAGATGATTCCCGGGGTAAACCTACGATCTCCCATCCACCGGTCAAGATTTCTCTTGAACAGAGCCAGCGAGGTGCTCTGCCTCACATGGACCGGGATTTTATTCCACAACATAGGGAGTCTCTGGGTGACAAATCTGTCCCTCCAGCATGTCCTATTTTTTATCCGTGCTAAGGTTTAAGTCGCTTGCTCTAGTGGATCTGGTAGATTTGGATTTTTTGAGGTGGAGCATGCCCATTAATTCCGGGTTGGACATGGCCTTGTATGTCAGGCACAGGTCACCTCTGAGCAGATGGTATGCGACTGAATAGAGCTGGAGTTTCTTCAGTCTGGCAGCATATGACAGATTTTGGAGTCCCTTTATCCTTTTGGTGAGGAACTTTTGGGGTCTCTCCAATTGCTGCAGGTGTCGGGTGAGATACATCCTGAATGGGGCATTGTACTCGATCATTGGTCTGATAAGTGAAGAGTACAGGGGAACAATAACCTCACTTGATCTGGATGTGAATCCCTTCATGATCAAGTGGGCAATGTAGAAGGTTTTTCTAACCACTTTAGCAATCTGAGTGTCAAAAGAAAGGCCACTATCAACCTGGATCCCCAGGTCCCTGATAACCTCTTCTGTGCTTAGTGGATTTCCACCTATATGGTAGCTTGGGGTTACCTTGTTTTTCCCGAAGGGTATGACTATACATTTTTTGGCATTTAACTTCAGGCCATGGCTCTGGCACCAGCTATCAGTTTCCGTGAGATCCCTCTGAAGGATATCTGTGTCCGATGTACTTTCCACTATGGCTCCCAGTTTGCAGTCATCTGCAAACTTTGTCAGCCATAGTCCTCCTATGTTAGCCTGTACTTCTGAGAAGTAGATGCCGAACAACAGGGGGCCAAGGACTGAGCCCTGTGGGACACCACTTGTAACCGGCTTGGAGTCTGACATGGCGCCAGCTACTCTAACCCTGTGGGTTCTGTCCTTTAGCCAGTTTGCAACCCATCTTGTGACATATGGGTTTACATTTAAGCTGGTAAGTTTCTCTATAATACCCAAGTGGGGTATTGTGTAAAGCTTTGCAAGGTCAAGGTAGGCTGTATGGACTGCCTTTCCCTCATCAATGGCCTTGGTGACTGTTTGAAGAAGTCGACCAAGTTCAAAAGGCATGATCTGCCCTTGACAAAGCCAAACTGGGTCGGGTCCAATGTCTGCAAGTCCCTATGTCTTTGTTTATGAGTTCCATTATGATCCTCTCCATAGCTTTGCAGACCAGGCTTGTTAAGCTTATGGGGCGTAATTACCAGGGTCCGTAGAGGCACCGCCTTTGTGGAGTGGGACCACAGTTGCCGTACGCCACTCCTTGGGCACGTATCCTGTGGTAAGGCTAAGATTAAACAGCTGCCTTATGTGCGGGTTTAGTTCCTCATTGAGTTCATGTAGCACACAGCCGGGGACACCATCCGGTCCCATTGATGTTGTGTTTTTAGCTTTAGAGAGAGCAGCTTTCACCTGCACATTGGAGATGTCTGGGAGGCTGCACTCCGCTGGGATAGTTATCACTCCTTTTGGGGGGGGAGAGGGGGGTGAAGTTTGCACTGAACCTGTCTGCCAGTATGTTGGCAATGTCTATGGGTTCAGTGATTTTTGTATCATTTTGGACTAATTCTGAGCATATCTGGGAGTTTCCACCCAGGTTTCTAACATAGCTGAAGAAGGCCTTATGATTGTCTTTTGAATCTATGGCAATTTTTCTCTCAAAGTTGGCCTTGGATGATTTTATGAGAGCTCGTATTTTTTTACTAATAATGATCAAAGGTGTCTTCTCTTTTATGGATTTTGCTGTATCATGTAACAGCTTTCTCCTCTTATTGTAAAGTTTGTTTATGGCTGGGGTCCACCAGACTGGACGTTTACCCTTGGTGGAAAGAGTCTTGGTTTTATTAGGGATTGCCTGATCCATGCAGTCCTGGAGGTGTTCGTAGAAGGCATTTGTAAGGGCTTCGGCAGCTTGGGTTGTGGTTTCCACTGGCTCGGGGGCCTTGAAGGATACCACACCAGTCTTGAGTAGTGTGAAGTTTGCTTTAGAAGTTCTTCACTGTGGTCTTTTTGTTTGGGGTGGGCGGGATGTGGATATCCAGTGAGATTAGTTTATGATCTGATCTCACCAATGAGGGATATACTTCCAGTGTGGAGCATTTTGTCCCCATGTTTGTGATGATGAGATCTAGTATATTTTCTCCTCTTGTGGGAACGGTGACTAGTTGTTCCATGGCATTTGAATTTATGAACTCCAGGAACCTTTGGGCTAGAAAGTTTGGGCTTGAGTAATGTTCCCAGTCTATATTGTAGTTGAAGTCACCCAATCTAATGGTGTTTGGAGATACACTTATACCCTCCAGTGTCTTCAGGAAGGCTGTGTGGGTTCCTGAGTTTGAGAGGGTGGCCTGTAGCATGCTACAAATTGTAGAGCAGTTTTGCCTATGGTTAATTGCACCTGGATGGTTTCCGATGCGTGCATTGCCACCAACCTGGAGGTGGGTATCCTTGATGAATATGGATACACCCCTCCTTTTGTGGTGTGGTCCGGGTTTTGGGGCCGGAACGCATGATATGAGGAAAAACCTGATAGTGTCGGGGTGCTCTCAGGAACCTTGAACTAGGTTTCAGTCACAGCACAGACATCGATGTTCTCCATACTGAGAATGGCCTCGAGTGCGTGCATTTTGAGATTTAGACTTCTGGCATTGAGCAGCATTACCCTTAGTTTCTTCCCATTTTTGTTTTCTAGGGTGGTAGGTTTAGAATTCGAGCCTTGCCTAAAAAAGGCACTATGGGGGTGGCAAGAGCCTTAGCCAATATCCGGAATCCCAGGGGTGACAGGTGCAAGCCGTCCCTTGTGAAGCAGCGTGGCTTGTCAAGCATGTCATCCCAGGCAGACAGACACTGGATCCCCTTTGAATGACACCAGAAATTAAGCCAATTGTTAAAGCTGATCATCTTGTCTCTATGTTGTGGCATCATTCTTGGTGAAGGAAGGATGCTGATCAGGGTCAGGGTCATACCTGCCTGGGCTACATAATCAGAGAGCTCCTCTATGTCTCTTTTCATGTAGTCCAGGGAGGTATGTCTCAGGTCGTTCACACCAGAATGGACAATGACTGTGTCATATTTGTACTTGCTGTGGAGTAACCCGAGTGCTTGTCTTATGTGGCGGATTCTAGCACCCGATAGGCAGCTTATTGTGACCCTCTCCTTGTTCAGCCTGGTGAGTGGGACATCAGTGTGTCTGACTATGAAGTCACCTATGACAAGTATGTTTGGTGTTGTATTTGGCCTTAAGGGCTGTGACTGCTTTGCACACTGATTTTGTGTTTTATGTGTTGCCTGTGGTGTGTCATGAGGTGGCGGTTGCTTGGGTGTCTGCTTTGGAGGCCTCTACTGTTTAGGTAAATTTTTGCTCAGAGCCTCTGAGTATGTCTTTGTGTGTTTATGTGTTTGATTCATTGTTGTGATAGCTTTATGTGAGACTGGTTTTGTGGTGTGTGTAGTTGCCTTCTCCTCCTGTCTGGTCTTGCCAGTCCTGAGTTGAGAGAGCTCAGCCTCCAGTTTGGCTAAATAGCTGCATCTCTCGCAAGTATTTGTGTTATGTGGGAGGAGGAGAGGGTTGTCTGTGTACATGAGGCAATTTTAACATTGCCTCAATATTCCCAGATTCACCAACTGGACAGGAGAGGACGCCAGCATCTGGCCCTTCGACATGCTAGAGAAATTAAGAAGTTTGGGGTGTAACTGAATTAGAGAGGACTTAGTAAGGAACTGGGTACTCCTGGGGGGGGGGGTTCGCTAGTGAGGGACTTTGTATAATTCAGAAGTGCTAAGCCTGAAAAGAAGATGCTTTTAAGACAAGTGCTGAGCTTTTTTTTTTTTTTTGGAGAAAAAAAAAAAAGCTTTTTAGGAACAAGTGCTGCACTTTTTAGTTAAAGGATATACTGTTTAGATTACTAGTAGAGCAGTTCTAAGGGAAAAAATGAAGAATAGACTTTATGGAGCCAGAAAAAGTTTAACCTTGTTAAACCGACGCTATCTCCCAGGCTTGCAACAAGCTATTCTTGCTCTTATACTGTTGGGTGCTGACTAGCATGCAGGGGAAATCTAGGATTCAGTATCATTCCCCTCATTTGCATAGGATTGCCTGCTGATGCATAGTTACATGTCCCACACTGAGCCCCCCCCCCCTTAGCAACCACTATTCACTGGCCATGTTGTCTTCTGCCTGCCATTGAGTATAATGGCAAAATAGAGATTTTGGTTAGGATGCTTATTTTAGTTTTTTTTCTTATTTTCCTCCCGATCCCATTTGCGCGCTGCTGCCCTACACTTAAACAGCAAAGATCGGCTAAAAAAAATAAAAGTTGATTTTTTTTTCTTTTTGCAACTGTTTTCCATGCCAATGGCCTTATAAATGGCCATTGGCATGCTTTCTACATAATATCCACCCTTTATTTGGAGCTGTCATGGCTCCGTTTTGTAGTTTGCAAAAATGTACTCCGTTACTGTCGGAGTACATTTCTACTGATTACACTAGTCCTGCATGGCTGGTTTCCAGCTTTGGGGATCACAAATTCACTTCATTTGCATGGATTTCTCCTGAAAATGGAATAATTTGCATACAGGGGCTGAGCCCGTGCAGGATTAGTGTAGGAGCGCTCGTGTACATCCCTACAGGTTATTCCTGGATCGCACGGCAGACATATTGCCTGCTGGAGCTCCTGCACTAGTCCTGCATGCTGTGCAGTGCTTGTTGAATCTGGGGGTATGTCAGTCAGGGATCTTGTTATTTTGGCTGGGCTATTCAAGACCCTCACTCAACAAATTTTGTAGGTAAATGCCTCTTTTTTGTGCATACAGTAAAGCTAAACTTAGTGTATTAGGAAGTGTCCATAAGATGATTAGAAAGGGAATTCCTTCATATGGGGATAGGGACTGTAACTCTAGATGTAATTTTTTTAATTATGTAGAGAATAAACTATTGACATGTAAGAAGCAGGCTTTGACTAGCATTCAAAGTTTTTAACAGTAAAGTAGTCAGAACAAACCTAGGATCTGACATGCATACTAACTCCAAGTACTGGGGCATGAAAATTCAGTATTTAATATCCTCTCATTAGAATGTTTAAAACAAAAAATATTTTGACATTGACTATACCCATACATTTAAGCTATCCATCTATATAGAAAATCCTTATCTCTAAAATATTTAAAAATCAAATGGATTCTTGGGTTGGTAGAAGGTCATTTAAGAAAAATATTTTGGTGTCTCTTTTTAATGGTAACTTAGAGGTTTAAAAACTGGATATCCTCAACTTATGGACCAATCAACCATCTACAAACCACAGCACTAAAATATTTTATAAATCAAATCAGCCAGTAGAGAAACTAATGAATAACAAAAGAATAAAATATCACCACATCCAAACAGAGACAATCTATAACATGCTACAAGCTTATCCAATCCAACAATTAAATCCAGTCAGATATCATCTACTACAGAGTTGAACAATATTAGAGGTCTAAAGAAACATTACAAAAGGTAAATGTGCAAAAACATAAAACTCTAATTCTCTAACGTATCAATGGCCAAGCTATGGCACCAGCAATTAGACATCTCTGTAGTTGAAATCTCCAAAGTAAGTGGAACTACCTATAAAAATCAATAAAAATGTACACATACTAACTTATAATGCATTTCTTTACAGCAAACAATGCAAACAGCAATGAAAGAAAAGTGAACACAAAGAAAAGAGGAATTCATCAATAAAAACATTAGAGATTCTGCACTGCACATATATATAAAGTGTATGTGTGTAATATTTAATACTTGTGTGCATGCAGGTCTGAAATTTCTGTCTTTCATACTTTCTCTTTTATTTTGAAAGATCAACCAAATTACACAAAATAAATAACATTTACAAACAACTATGTACAAATGTACTCATTGACCATACAGAAAAAACAAAATTAACATTATGATAAGATAAGCTGCCGGATTCAGCAAGACCTGCACGGAGTGCCTGAAAAGTGCAAGAGCTGCTGCATGCAATATGACTGCTAAGCGATCTAGGAACAAGCCCCTGAGATGTGCACAAGCGTGCCTACACTATTCCTGCATGGTCACCACTGCTATATGCTAATTACCTCATTTGCTGGTGAAAAACATGTAAATGATGTGAATTAGTGATCAAGGAAGCAGGCAGGCATCTGTGCAGGAATATTGTAACCTGCAGAAATGTATTTGGTTACTAACCGAATACATTTCTGCAAATTACAAAACGGAGGCATGATAGCCCTAAAGAAAGCATGTATTCAATGTAGTAGGCATGCCAATGTCCAAATATATGACCATTGGCATGAGAAATCGTTTAAAAATTATAAAAAACAACTTTTTTTGCCAATCTTGGCCGTTTAACTCATTAACCCCGACTACCGTCTCATGGCACCTCTGTGCTTAACACCGAGCACGCTGTCAGACAGTAGGAAAAACATATGGTTACACCCAAGTGCCTTCTCCCAGTGCTAGTGACTTTGCTTGCATATTCTAACTCCGCTCGCGAAAATTAAGTTGAAAAAGTAACTGAACTTTGTCAGTTACCTTGTCAACTTAGGTTTCAGAGTGGAGTTTCATGTTGTTTATGTGTAACTTTACTGAGAAAATCAGCTTGCAAACCACCCTGTATTTTCATCCCAACAGTAAGCCGATTTAGGTTGCATTTCATCAAGGAACAAGTGCTAGCCAATCGGAGTCACCTAGTTAAACACTTCCACCCCCCCCAACTGTGTTCCTTCCGAATAAATAGAGGGTCTTAGAGTTGATATTTCCTTTGCTTTTCTGCATTTCTGCATTGTGACCACTTTACTTCTACATTCCTCTGCTTATCGTGCCATTCCGGTAGTGTCATGGTCTCCAAAGAAAAAGCTGAAACCGAGCCTCATTGTTTTTTACCTCTGAGCCTGCCCAATTCTTCATTACGGTAAGATAGTCTAATTATACAGCTGCCATCTGTTTTTTTTTTTTTCTCATGCTGTGGTTGTCTGGTTATAGACTAGCAGAATTGATATCCTGAATAGATTAGCTGCTAGGCATAACTTTTCAGAGGTTGTACACGCAATCTGTAAAAATCGTATCTATTTTGTCCAGCTGTCTTGCTTCAAAAAAAAAAAAAGTTAACCCTTCCCTGCATTCACATTGGTTTACGTAGAGTGCGCCGTGTTACTTACAGTTGACAGATTGGAGACATAGCTGAGGTTTAATTGCTAAAATGAGGGAATAAATGCAGTATGATTTTATTCAGAAAGTTCACTCACTAAAATATTTAGGGATACATGCATTAAAATGCAGTATCATGTGAAACAGCTCACAATATTTTGTGATGTATTCATTACATTTGTAGCAGAGATGCAGAAATCTAGAGCTGTAACACTGCATATATTGCATAAATCACCAGTACTGTGTCTATGATCAGCCTGGGTTGAAACTGAGCCCTAAGGCAAACAGGTCAGTAGTGCTCCTCCCAATCCAGTTAGAAGCCCTACTTAGTTGTGTCTTGGCGTGGTTGCATGTATTCAATACATCCTTGTAAACCTTTAAGCTAACTGTGCTGTTTCTCATTTATAGCTAGCTGTAAACCATGTTCATTTTTTTTTTCTTGCGCATCAAAAACTTATTAACGGTTACAACTGTGTTCCTCATTAAGATAAGGCCTTAAAGCTCGGTGACTCCTCATTTAAGTGTTTTGGGGATGTGTACTTTAGCTGCACCCTATGGTATTTTAAAATGCATATTGCTTTGGTGGAGGATAAACGAGTTGCTGACATATCAAACTTTGGACCAGTAAACACAACCTCAGCCAAGTGAACTTTCCCATACTAAGTCAAGCTGCAGTAAGGAAAAGCAGGTACTCAGTTTTTCCATTGTATGGTGAAAAGGTCAGTAGGTCGTTTCCAATGGCGAACTGATCTTTTTGCAGCGGTAATAGGTCATTACAGCATCGATTTTGTGTTTAAATGCATTATGAATTTTTGGCAGCTCTACTATATTGTGGTAGCATGTGTTTAATGACAATATTTTCTTAGGAGAAGCTGTTTACAGTGGTTTCAGTCTTCTGCTGGATAGGTCAGATGTGGTGTAAAATAAACTTTTCAAAGGTGCTGCCATGCCTTGTCATTATCTGCTCTGATTTGTTTGTGATTTCATACACATTGACATTTATATTTTCATGGTTATGTGATTGGCCTGCACTTGAAAGCAAGTACAGAGAAGTACCACTGTTACAGAAATTTTGGCCTTCATGTACTAATGACCACTTTTATCTTAGTGTTGCCCAGTTCCACCATTATCTTGCGCTGCTGTTGATAGGCATACCCCTTGTCCTTTTGCAACCCATCATGTACAGAATATTTTACTGGGTCATGTTTGTGATATGCAAAAGTAATGTATTATAATACAGTTTTCATGAATGTTTCTCTTGATATGCTTCAAAGCACTTCCACTGAAGTGCCGGAGAGGGGGCAGACTGTGTGTATAATTCAAAAATTATCAGGTCTGATGTGGGTGTACGGGTGTGCAATATGTAGGAATGGTGAAACTGTCTCACCAGTTATGAGTGATGTTTGAGCCTGATCTGGAAATTACAAGAACCAGTTTTTTTTAAAGACAGAATTTTCTATCATAAATACAAAACTTGAGATCATAGTATTAGATCAGTCCTTTGGAATGCAGCGTGAGCATGTATCACAAGCTAGTGAGAGTGAAAGTCAGGAATATTTGTGTTTAGTCTTGTGGAGTCTGCTGGCAACAAAAAAGTATGTTTTGGCAATTTCCACGGCTTTGCATAAAAGACTAATCATAAAAATTATTAATAATTACAATGGAAACCTTTAGACACTGGATCCAATCCATTTTGGTTTTGTGAAGGGAAGATTATGCCTGCCTGGTCTGGTAGACTTGGAGAAGTTCATCAAGGCAGTACACTAGAGTAGAATTCTGCATATTATTTACCTTGAGCTGTCCAAGGTATTTGTTACAATACCTCGCTCTGGCATTAAAAAAAAAATCTCAGGATTATGCCTAAACCCATATGTTACACTCATGATTGCAAGCTGTCTCTCAGGTAGAACCTCAACAAAAAGGCAACTTCTGGGAGCAGTCAAAGAATCCCCTCAAGATGCTAATATCATCTAGGAAGGGCTAATGTAGACAAATAATGGGTGCCATAGGCATGGTTTAAAAATCAATGCCAACAAATTGTAGGACCCTGTGAAAGTTTGGCTACTCCAGGAAACTGCCTCATGGATAACACACCTGTAACAGTAGATCCAGTAGTCTAGGATTTGGGGAAGTATATGTACAGTAACATGGCTTTCAACTAGAACATTTGTAACGTAGTGTGGCATCTTGATCCGTGGAATTCATTGGTATACTGTACTTACCCTTATCAGACCCATCGTTTACTACAATGCCTCCTTTAGTATGTACCTGGCCAGGGTAATCCTATGAGCTAGGCTTGTAAAGGCTCCAAGGCCATTAGTCTAGTACAGACCTATTAACCTATTTTGGTAGGTTGAAGGGGTTTCTTGGGTGAAGTGCTCATGCTGGTGGTTGCACATACTAGGAAATGTTACTGAGAGCTTGTTTGGGGAAACATTTCATGGTGCATGTAGACCTGGACATACTAATGAGGATGTTGCTTGGAGAAATAATTGTGTATGAGGGAAGTGCTTGTGCATATGTGGTCTCTCTGCTGAAGTGACTGCTGGCCAAAATAGTTTACTGTATCATTTTGGTGCTTGTGCATACAGATTGCAAACAATTGGAGGGGTTACTGGGGACATATAGAAATTAGGTCTGCAAATTACATGGGGTTACATTACTTAGAATATAGCACAGAAATGTAAATACAGTGTAATATACCAGCATATAAGACATCAGATACACCAGTCAGTAATTTATGGTAAAACAACTGCTTCTGAATGCTGTACACATGTACATATATCAGTTTTGTTAGGACTCAGGTTATACAAATTATGATTTTTTTCATATTTTAGTAAATAACTTTGCAAGGGAGCATATCAGTGTGCCAAGTGATACATCATTTTGAAGACATGGAAAAAGAATTGTGCCTGTATGTTGTACACATGCAGATATCAAAGTTTGTTTCAGACTTATGTTATGGAAATTATGATTTTTGAAGTAGATGCTCTCAGTGGTGGCAGAGGCTTCCTTATATCTGAACAAGACAAAGACAGCATTGTTACCTTCAAGTTCCTCTGTTCAGTATTTTATGTGAAAAGGTCTGATTTTTGGCTGACTGCAGTTTGGTCTTGCAAAATTGTAAGTGAATGTGAAACATCAACGTCTATAGTCATACTGCACAGAGGTATGGTACTGGTGTTGCATTTAGTTATCTTGCTGGAACAAATTCTATTTACTTTCATTGATCAGGTTAACTGCACTTGGCTTGTGCACTTTTCCTATCAGAGATTAAGGTGGCATTCGTGCTGTCTCGGGTACCTTGGGCAGTACACCTGAAAAGCGCACCACGGTGAGTGCCATGGGTTTGTACATCCACTTAGTCTGGCAGGTGGGACATTCTGTCTCTGCTAAATGATAGCATTTCAGTGTGGTACCATCCTTTGTATGTGCAATATTGGTGGCCTTATTTGTTAGGAATCTTTATATTTGCTGTGAGGGTGGAACCCTTTAACTCTGGCCGCCTTGTTTTTAGGGCAAGTGTTTTTTATTTCATGTCCATGTCTATGTTGTGGAGTTTAGTTTGTTCTCCCTATTTTCGCACACTCTTGTCTATGACTGATCTATTTTTTGGTGGCTGAGCTTTAACTCTTCTAGATGTGTTGCTCTACATATGTCAGCTGCAGCTAGGTGAAATGGGGATTCCACTATATGAATTCTGGAGAGGAGTATTCGTTTTCAGGAGTAAAATGTTTTATATTAAGGTGTAGTAACTCCCTCATTAAACCTTTACCTGGATACCTGGATTTGGAGCAGAAAATATACCCCTTGGATTCCACCTGTGTCCCTGCTAGACATTGGCAAAGGGTCCTGAGTTGTTAAACATGAGCTAAATTCTTGGCTAGGTTTTTAAGGGACTCAGGGCCAATAGCCTAGTAACTTTCTATTACCTATGTTCCTATGTACCAAAGGGGGCATTGGATTTAACAATAGGCCTGATGAGGGAATAGTACAATGGGGTTACAACCTTTCTTGTTCTTGAGTTGTGATGCCTTTGCAAAGTAGGTGAACAACATAAAATGCCTTCCCTTACTACAGTAGACACCTGGCAGACGGTATGCGACTGAATAGAGCTGGAGTTTCTTCAATCTGGCAGCATATGACAGATTTTGGAGTCCCTTTATCCTTTTGGTGAGGAACTTTGGGGTCTCCCAATTGCTGCAGATTGGGGTGAATACCCCCAATCATTGTACGATCATTGGTCTGATAAGTGAAGAGTACAGGGGAACAATGACCTCACTAGATCTGGATGTGAACCCCTTCATGATCAGGTGGGCAATGTAGAAGGTCTTTCTAACCACTTTAGCAATGTGAGTGTCAAAAGAAAGGCCACTGTCAACCTGGGTCCCCAGGTCCCTGATAACCTCTTCTGTGCTTAGTGGATTGCCACCTATATGGTAGCTTGGGGTTACCTTGTTTTTCCCAAGGGTATGACTATACATTTTTGGCGTTTAACTTCAGGCCATGGCTCTGGCACCAGCTATCTGTTTCCGTGAGTCCCTTCTGAAGGATATCCGTGTCCGATGCACTTTCCACTATGGCCCAGTTTGCAGTCTCTGCAAACTTTGTCAGCCAAAGTCCTCCCATGTTGGCCTGTACTTCTGAGAAGTAGATGCCAAACAATAGGGGCCAAGGACTGAGCCCTGTGGGACACCACTTGTGACCGGCTTGGAGTCTGACAAGCGCCAGCAACTCTAACCCTGTGGGTTCTGCCCTTTAAAGCCAGTTTGCAACCCATCTTGTGACATATGGGTTTACATTTAAGCTGGTAAGTTTTTCTACAATACCCGAGTGGGGTATTGTGTCAAAGCCTTTGCAAGGTCAAGGTAGGCTGTATGGACTGCCTTTCCCTCATCAATGGCCTTGGTGACTGTTTCAAGAAGTCGACCAAGTTCAAAAGGCATGATCTTCCCTTGACAAAGCCAAACTGGGTCGGGTCCAATGTCTGCAAGTCCCCTATATCTTTGTTTATGAGCTCCATTATGATCCTCTCCATAGCTTTGCAGACTAGACTTGTTAAGCTTATGGGCGGTAATTACCAGGGTCCGGAGGCCCGCCTTTGTGGAGTGGGACCACAGTTGCCGTCGCCACTCCTTGGGCACGATCCTGTGGTAAGGCTGAGATTAAACAGCTGCCTTATGTGCGGTTAATTCCTCATTTAGCTCGTAGCACACAGCCGGGACACCATCCGTCCCATTGATGCTGTGTTTTTAGCTTTAGAGAGCAGCTTTCACCTGCATTTGAGATGTCCGGGAGGCTACACTGCTGGGATAGTTATCTCCTTTAGGGGAGAGGGTGAAGTTTGCACTGAACCTGTCTGCCAGTATGTTGGCAATGTCTGTGGGTTCAGTGATTTTTGTATCATTTTGGACTAATTCTGAGCATATCTGGGAGTTTCCACCCAGGTTCCTAACATAGCTGAAAAAGGCCTTATGATTGTCCTTTGAATCCATGGCAATTTTTCTCTCAAAATTGGCCTTAGTTGATTTTATGAGTGCTCGTAATTTTTTTACTAATAATGATCAGGGTGACTTCCTTTTATGGATTTTGTTCTATCATGTAATAGCTTTCTCCTCTTATTGTAAAGTTTGTTAATGGCTGGGGTCCACCAGACTGGATGTTTGCCCTTTGTGGAAAGAGTCTTGGTTTTATTTGGGATTGCCTGATCCATGCAGTCCTGGAGGTGTTCATAGAAGGCATTTGTAAGGGCAGCTTGGGTTGTGGTTTCCTCTGGCTCAGGGGCCTTGAAGGATACCACACCAGTCTTGAGTAGTGTGAAGTTTGCTTTAGAGAAGTTCTTCACTATGGTCTTTTTTGTTTGGGGTGGGGGCGGGATGTGGATTTCCAGTGAGATTAGTTTATGATCAGATCTCACCAATGAGGGATATACTTCCCGTGTGGGGCATTTTGTCCCCATGTTTGTGACAATGAGATCTAGTATATTTTCTCCTCCCGTGGGAACAGTGACTAGCTGTTCCATGGCATTTGAATTTATGAACTCCAGGAACCATTGGGCTAGAAAGTTAGGGCTTGAGTAATGTTCCCAGTCTATATTCGGTAGTTGAAGTCACCCAATATGATGGTGTTTGGAGATACATTTATACCCTCCAGTGTCTTCAGGAAGGCTGTGTGGGGTTCCTGAGTTTGAGAGGGTGGCCTGTAGCATGCTACAATTTGTAGAGCAGTTTTGCCTATGGTTAGTTGCACCTGGATGGTTTCCAAGCTTGCGTTGCCACCAACCTGGAGGTGTGGGTATCCTTTGCGAATATGGATACCCTCCTTGTGTGTGGTCCCGGTTTTGGGGCCGGAACGCATGATGAGGTAAACCTAATAGGTGCCGGGGTGCTCAGGAGCCTTTGAACCAGGTTTCAGTTACAGCACAGACATCGATGTTCTCCATACTGGAGAAGGCCTGAAAAGGCAGATTTGAGATTTAGACTTGCATTGGAGCAGCATTACCCTGCTTCTTCCCATTTTGTTTTCTAGGTGGTAGGTTGAATTTGAGCCTGCTTCAAAAAGGAACTATGGGGGGTGGCAAGACTAGCTAATATCCGGAATCCTAGGGTGACAGGTGCAAGCTGCCCCTTGCGAAGCAGCGTGCTTGTCACATGTCATCCCAGGCAGACAGACACTGATCCCTTTGAATGACACACCAGCATTAAGCCAATTGTTAAAGCTGATCATCTTGGTTTCTATATTGTGGCATCATTCTTGGTGAAGGAAGGATACTGCTCAGTTAGGGGCTTATACCCTGCCTGGGCTGGGCATAATCAGAGAGCCCTCATGTCTCTCTTTTCATGTAGTCCAGGGAGGTATCGCCTTCAGGGTCGCTCACACCAGCATGGACAATGACTGTGTCATGGCTTGTACTTCTGCCGTGGAGTGACCCGGGAAAGTGCTTGTGTTATGTGGAAGCGGATTCTAGCACCGGCAGGGCAGCTTACTGTGACCTCTCCTTGTTCAGCCTGAACAGTGAGTGGGACGCCAGCAAGTGTGTCTGACTATGGAGTCACCTATGACAAGTATGTTTATGTTGTATTTGGCCTTAAGGGCTGTGGACTGCTTTGGTACACTGCTTTTTGTGGTTTGGTGTGTTGCTTGGGGGATGTCTTGAGGCAGCAGTTGTTTGCGTGGGGTCTGCCGGAGGCCTCTGCTGTTTAGGTAAATCTCTTTATTCAGAGCCTCCGAGTATACCCTTGGTGTGTTTATGTGTTTGATTCAGTGGAGGGTATTATGTGAGGCTGGTTTTGTGGTGTGTGGTAGTTGCCTCTCTCCTGGGTCTGGTCTTGGTTAGTCCTGAGTTGAGAGAGCTCAGCCCAGTTTGGCATTAAATAACAGCTGCATCTCCTCGCAAGTATTTGTGTTATGTGGGAGGAGGAGAGGGTTGTTCAGTACATGAGGCAGTTATAACATTGCCTCGGGCATTCCAGATTCACCAGCTGGACCGAGAGGAGATTGACAACGACCTTTGGACATGCTAGAATAATATTGGGAAACTTAATTGAAAACAAGGGGCTATGGGGAGGAGGGGTAGTGCTTTTAATTTTAGTGTTGACTTATATAATTGCTTTTAGTGAGCAAGGGTTAGGTAATTTGAGTGCACAAAAGTTACAAGTAACTAAATGCAAAATGACAACAGTAACTTTTCAAGTGAAACAAGGAAATAAGTACAGTAAGCAATGTATATATCACTAGCGATCCACAGAAGCACTGAGAAGTTGCATTAGGTGGAATTAGCTTCCAGGAAATAACAAGCAAACAAACAACAAGCATATAAACAAAGCTAGATTCAGCAGGCCTGGATCTAGTCTATGCTAGAGCAAACAAGGTGAACCAATTTCAGTAAGATACAGTTCAAATATTCAGGCACTATAAACCCCCTGCTTACAGAAATTTTGGCCTTCATGTACTAATGACCACTTTTTATCTTAGTGTTGCCCAGTTCCACTGCTATCTTGCGCTGCTGTTGATAGGCATATTTTGTCCTTTTGCAACCCATCATGTACAGAATATTTTACTGGGTCATGTTTGTGATATGCAAAAGTAATGTATTATAATAGAGTTTTCATGAATGTTTCTCTTGATATGCTTCAAAGCACTTCCACTGAAGTGCCGGAGAGGGGGCAGACTGTGTGTATAATTCAAAATTATCAGGTCTGATGTGGGTGCACGGGTGTGCAATATGTAGGAATGGTGAAACTGTCTCACCAGTTATGAGTGATGTTTGAGCCTGATCTGAAATTACAAGAACCAGTTTTTTTTAAAGACAGAATTTTCTATCATAAATACAAAACTTGAGATCATAGTATTAGATCAGTCCTTTGGAATGCAGCGTGAGCATGTATCACAAGCTAGTGAGAGTGAAAGTCAGGAATATTTGTGTTTAGTCTTGTGGAGTCTGCTGGCAACAAAAAAGTATGTTTTGGCAATTTCCACGGCTTTGCATAAAAGACTAATCATAAAAATGATTAATAATTACAATGGAAACCTTTAGACACTGGATCCAATCCATTTTGGTTTTGTGAAGGGAAGATTATGCCTGCCTGGTCTGGTAGACTTGGAGAAGTTCACCAAGGCAGTACACTAGAGTAGAATTCTGCATATTATTTACCTTGAGCTGTCCAAGGTATTTGTTACAATACCTCGCTCTGGCATTAAAAAAAAAATCTCAGGATTATGCCTAAACCCATATGTTACACTCATGATTGCAAGCTGTCTCTCAGGTAGAACCTCAACAAAAAGGCAACTTCTGGGAGCAGTCAAAGAATCCCCTCAAGATGCTAATATCCTCTAGGAAGGGCTAATGTAGACAAATAATGGGTGCCATAGGCACGGTTTAAAAATCAATGCCAACAAATTGTAGGATCCTGTGAAAGTTTGGCTACTCCAGGAAACTGCCTCATGGATAACACACCTGTAACAGTAGATCCAGTAGTCTAGGATTTGGGGAAGTATATGTACAGTAACATGGCTTTCAACTAGAACATTTGTAACGTAGTGTGGCATCTTGATCCGTGGAATTCATTGGTATACTGTACTTACCCTTATCAGACCCATCGTTTACTACAATGCCTCCTTTAGTATGTACCTGGCCAGGGTAATCCTATGAGCTAGGCTTGTAAAGGCTCCAAGGCCATTAGTCTAGTACAGACCTATTAACCTATTTTGGTAGGTTAAAGGGGTTTCTTGGGTGAAGTGTTCATGCTGGTGGTTGCACGTACTAGGAAATGTTACTGAGAGCTTGTTTGGGGAAACATTTCATGGTGCATGTAGACCTGGACATACTAATGAGGATGTTGCTTGGAGAAATAATTGTGTATGAGGGAAGTGCTTGTGCATATGTGGTCTCTCTGCTGAAGTGACTGCTGGCCAAAATAGTTTACTGTATCATTTTGGTGCTTGTGCATACAGATTGCAAACAATTGGAGGGGTTACTGGGGACATATAGAAATTAGGTCTGCAAATTACATGGGGTCACATTACTTAGAATATAGCACAGAAATGTAAATACAGTGTAATATACCAGCATATAAGACATCAGATACACCAGTCAGTAATTTATGGTAAAACAACTGCTTCTGAATGCTGTACACATGTACATATATCAGTTTTGTTAGGACTCAGGTTATACAAATTATGATTTTTTCATATTTTAGTAAATAACTTTGCAAGGGAGCATATCAGTGTGGCAAGTAATACATCATTTTGAAGACATGGAAAAAGAATTGTGCCTGTATGTTGTACACATGCAGATATCAAAGTTTGTTTCAGACTTATGTTATGGAAATTATGATTTTTGAAGTAGATGCTCTCAGTGGTGGCAGAGGCTTCCTTATATCTGAACAAGACAAAGACAGCATTGTTACCTTCAAGTTCCTCTGTTCAGTATTTTATGTGAAAAGGTCTGATATTTGGCTGACTGCAGTTTGGTCTTGCAAAATTGTAAGTGAATGTGAAACATCAACGTCTATAGTCACACTGCACAGAGGTATGGTACTAGTGTTGCATTTAGTTATCTTGCTGGAGCAAATTCTGTTTACTTTCATTGATCAGGTTAACTGCACTGGGCTTGTGCACTTTTCCTATCAGAGATTAAGGTGGCATTCGTGCTGTCTCGGGTACCTTGGGCAGTACACCTGAAAAGCGCGCCACGGTGAGTGCCATGGGTTTGTACATCCACTTAGTCTGGCAGGTGGGACATTCTGTCCCTGCTAAATGATAGCACTTCAGTGTGGTACCATCCTTTGTATGTGCACTATTGGTGGCCTTATTTGTTAGGAATCTTTATATTTGCTGTGAGGGTGGAACCCTTTAACTCTGGCCGCCTTGTTTTTAAAGCAAGTGTTTTTGATTTCATGTCCATGTCTATGTTGTGGAGTTTAGTTTGTTCTCCCTATTTTCGCACACTCTTGTCTATGACTGATCTATTTTTTGGTGGCTGAGCTTTAACTCTTCTAGATGTGTTGCTCTACATATGTCAGCTGCAGCTAGGTGAAATGGGGATTCCACTATGGTCGTACTGGAGAGGAGTATTTGTTTTCAGGAGTAACATGTTTTATATTAAGGTGTAGTAGCTCCCTCATTAAACCTTCACCTGGATACCTGGATTTGGAGCAGAAAATATACCCCTTGGATTCCACCTGTGTCCCTGCTAGACATTGGCAAAGGGTCCTGAGTTGTTAAACATGAGCTAAATTCTTGGCTAGGTTTTTAAGGGACTCAGGGCCAATAGCCTAGTAACTTTCTATTACCTATGTTCCTATGTACTAAATGTGGCATTGGATTTAACAATAGGCCTGATGAGGGAATAGTACAATGGGGTTACAACCTTTCTTGTTCTTGAGTTGTGATGCCTTTGCAAAGTAGGTGAACAACATAAAATGCCTTCCTTACTACAGTAGACACCTGGCAGTCAAAGTTGAGGTCACAGTCACCTTGTGTTTCCAGATCTGTCTGTACTGAATTGGTACTTGGGGTGTTATGGTTTATTTTATAGTCAGCAAGGACATTAACTTTACCAAAGGGGGGTGATGATGCATTTAGTTTAAGACCATGGCTTTGGCACCAATCATTGGTCTGTGTTAACCCCTTTGGAAGTACACTGCTATCGCTAGAAGATTCCATGATGGCACCCAAATTGCTGTCATCTGCAAACTTGGGTTTTCTCAGCCCCTCCATTTTGGCCTGCACTTATTAGATGGAACAATATGAATTTCCACAACACAGGAAAAAATGTAGTGCCTTGTGTTCTACACTTAGTATATAGTATATATTATTTCTGTAAGTAATAAGAAATACAGCTAATAGCCATTCATTTAAGACATGTAAGACAGTTTGGTAAGAGAAACACATATATATCTGCATCTCTATTCTACCAATGTTTCTGAGACTTTGACCCACCACAAGGTTGTCATATCTGCCTGGGTTACATACCTGTGCTGCATCCTCATAAATGCTGTTTTGTGGCACTGCCATTCTATTTTAACTCCACCTATTTCCTCTTCTTCGAGATGTTCTAGAGCCCTGAGTAATTCCTTGAACTCTTATGCTCCAAGCACCACACATTCAATGAGAAAACATTAATAAATGTCATGCCCAAAAATAGATACGGGAAATTTGGATAACAATTAACTAATTAGAGGATAAAAGAAATGGCTCCCTATTGGAATATTGGCACTCATAATGCCAAGTGCTGACAAGCCAACAAAAAACAATGAAACTACTGTAGTAGTCACAGCCCCTCCATTTTGGCCTGCACGTACGAGAACTATATGCCAACCAAGAGCCCACCACTGACCCTTGTGGGACCCCACAGATGACAGGCCTGCTGGTAAACAGACTCTCTCATTAGTTCCTTTTAGTACAACTTAGTCCGCATGGTGGCTCCATCATAAACTAAATATAATATATATACTATATAATAATATACTATTAAGATTTATTTTTGTAAACAACTTGTACCATGATATGAATATGATATATATGTGTTTCTCTTACCAAACTATATTACATCTCTTTAATGAATGGCTATTAGCTGTATTTCTTATTACAGATCAGCCACATAAGGTTGAGATTTTGTCTAGGCTTATTGCATTTCTGATATACTCAGTAGTGAGATAAAGGTGATTACTTGCTGACTACTACCAGCATGCAGCTGTTATATTTTGGGAATTTTTCTGGGCTTTGTCAGTAATGTGTGCAACTTAGGTGGGAGGAAGGGAAAAGTGTTATACTATTTTACTGAATTACTCAGGTCTTCTCCTTAATAATGATAATGAGTCTGTGTTACATAGCTGCACAAGGTAATATAATGAATGCCTACTCAACAGGTTAGGTGCAGCAATTATCACCTGCATCTGAGCATGCATAACTTTGCAGTAATGAAAGGCAGGTCATTATCACATTAGCAATAACTCAGTTACAATATAGCAGTGACTCATTATCACTTTTCAGGTACAACTCTCAGCAGCTGTCACTGTTATTCACATAAGTACACCTCGTTATCAAATCGATGAATGCACAAGCCAGACTGTGTTTTGTCTCTGCTTGGAGTCATTGCAAGCCACACATCCCTCATTCTTCATCAACTACTTACCCTCTGAAACCCCTTATGTATATATATATATATATATATATATATATATATATATATATATATATATTAGTGTGTGTAACCCACAAGGCAAGAAGGTGAGCGAAAATGCTGTAACTCATCCATCCAAGAACTTGGAGTCACCTACAGTATGTCTCTTTGACATGACATGCAAAGAGAAATATCCTCATGCTCAAAAGGGAAATAAAGGTTTCTAGTATTACTAGGGGATATAGGACTGAAAAATCATAAACCAGGACTTTGTTATGATCATGAATCTGTTTAATTTACCGAACTGTAAAATATGCCTCCAAGCTCCATCTTTCATGGATACTAGAACCCTGTCCCTCCTTCCTCTGTAGGATTGTTTTCCAGGGCAGGAGCAAGCAGCTGGCCCAGCCTAGGATACCTGGCCTGCTTGCTGGGGAGACAACCCTATAAAGAGAGGAAAGGTCAGTTCCCTTACCCAGAGGTCCTTGGTTTTTATATATATATATATATATATATATATATATATATATATATATATATATATATATATATATATATATGTATACACACACACACACACACACACATATATATATATATATATGTGTGTGTATATATATCTTGCCAGACTGACTACTTCACTATGGTGTAAAGATTTCATTGGACATTTCTTAAACATTGTTTGGTGCATGTACAAACATTACCTCATTGATTAAAGCACAGTTCCTTTCCTTCTGTTTATCTGTATTTTCATGAGTAACATACAGATGCAAGTATCCATTTTATTAATGTAGTTCATATCTTTGTGAATTAATGTAACTGAACCACATATGATGAAACAGTTGAATGTCTCAAACAATCACTACATAGTGCCTGTTGTGTTGCTTTGCAGCTGCCTCTGTGCAGGTGAGTAACATTATATTGGCCTATACCATTGTGCTTTTCAGCTTTGCGTTCACCCGACTTCACACCCCTCAGTGAAGATGCCATCTGCTAAGAAGTCAACCAACATTTACTTGGGCAAGGGTACTGATTCTGACAGTAATACCAGTGGGACTGAAATGGAATTGGATCTTGATTCACAACGTAAAGCAAACCAGAGTGAGGATGACGATTATGATGCCGATGATCATATTCCACTGGCACGTCTGTGAGAGAAGACCATTACTGCTGATAAAGATGATGCCCCCGTCTCAGCGATTCCTGACAGAACCCTACGCTCTACCCCTGACCTCACCACTGTTGATGAAACTGACCACAACAGTGAGGATGACGTGCCACTAGCCCAGCTAAGGTATGATGGCACACACAATAGTGGTCATCAACTTAAATCCGATTTTGACACTGAGGATGAATTGCCTCTATCTGAGTTATGGCAAGGACCATAGCCTGACTGGACCTTTGCAGTCCTCCTTCACCCAGGTCAGGCCTAGTGCTGAAGAGGAAGTGGATATGCTTCCTACTATACATGAGTTCAGGAGTGGTCCACAGCAGGTTGATTCGGATGGAAAAAGTCCACTGGATCTGAGCCAAAGTAGCTCCTTGTCATGCAGGGATCTGAGTGTGCCGCAGCATGGAATGTGTGTGAGTACTACACTCAGAAGTGAATACAAACCAGTGGGTAATGTAACTGATCACAGGGTACAATCTTTTAACCACACCATAGTTTCCATTCAAAACAGTGGGAAGCTAATGAAAAAGACACGGCGATCATGCCCACCAAGAAACATATAGTGGGAGGAACACCTAACATCAGTTCACATAGATGACTTTGTGTGTCCGGTCGGCCCAGTCACCAACCTGGACTCAGACAGCACAGAGATGAACTTCCTCAATTTGATGTTCCCAGAGGAACTGTACTCGCTTATTGCTGATGAAACTAACCATTATGCTGCACAGAGGCAGGCTGCAGCAGTCAAGGTTGATAAGCGCTGGAGTCCTGTTTGTCTTGGAGACATACGCACATTTCTGGGTGTCAGAATATACATGTCTATTGTACATGTTCCAGAATACCAGCAGTACTGGGAAACACACCATGTGTATGGCCACTTCCCAATAGTTGAGTACATGACCCGAGAGAGGTTTGAGAAAATTCAGCAGTATTTTCACTGCAATGACAAAAACCTCAGATGACCAAAGGGCTCTTTGGGTCATGACAAGCTCCATTATGTACGGCCAATACTGGATGCCGTACTATATGCATGTAGGACACAGTATAATGTGCATCGTGAGGTGGCAGTAGATGAAGCCATGGTTGGTGTCCATGAACATCTGACATTCAGACAGTTTCTGCCTGGCAAGCTGGAAAGGTATGGCATTAAGGTGTGGGTGCTGGCTGACTCACATAATGGTTATGTGCATAAATTCCAGGTATACACTGGAAAGGCAGAGCAGATCACAGAGGTTGGATTGGCACACCGAGTTGTGGTCGACCTAACACGGGGGCTGATTGGAAAGAAGCATCACATTTACTTTGACAACTTCTTCTCCTCAATGCGCACCAATAGGTTAGGATGGCCTGTAACGTTCAACCGACAGGCCATTGGTAAAGCACCTCAAGGGTTCTACAAGCAGCTGCAGAGTGGACCACTGCTTGTAAATGAATGGAAGGATAGCAACCCAGTATTTCTGCTGTCAACTAATAGTAACCCAACCTTGGCAGTCTCCAGCACACGCAGGAGACAGCACGATGGAACAAAAGCTGCAGTGCCATGTCCACCAGTTGTAAACATGTACGACACATACATGAATGGGCTGGACAGAGTGGATAAGCTCAGGATGCAGTATCCAACTGCTCAAAATGCAAGAAAATGGTGGCTGTACTTGTTCTGGTTCCAGTGGGATGTGGCCATAGTGAATGCTTACATTTTATTCCGTGAGAGTGCCAGCCACCGGCAACTTTCATGTTCTGGCCATGTTATTGTGGCAAGCCAGTTACAGTTTTGAAGAAACCTAGGCATGCACCTCCTGGCCACCTACAAGAAAAGGAAAAGATGCATAGAGATTACAATCCCAGAGCCCATGACCTGATTTGAACAAGGATCACACTTTCCAGTGAAATGGCAGAAGTCACAATGCAAACACTGTGCTAGCAAGAGTAAACGTGCTGAACCATCATGAGGATGCCCGACCTGCAAGATTAACCTATGCGTGAAATGCTTTGGTGAGTACCATGGCCATAAGGGTCTAGAAGACTGCTGGCAGCAGTAATATGTCCAGTGCACACTGTACAACAAAATTGTGGCCAGGCTGTTGGGTGCATCAGTGTGTGTCATATGCCACTGTGATGCAATGTTTCCCTCTGGGAAAGGACACATGCAAAAAGACAAGGTCAGGATCAGTCTTGGGGCACTTCAGATAACCACCAGCTGGAGCCCCATGCCTGTCCTTGGCGTATTAGTGGAGCAGCGGTCTTTACCCTGCTTTTTCTCTTTACATGTGTCCTTTCTGTGCCCCTTGTCAGTGTCCACCCATGCATTATTTCAGGTAAGGTAAGACTGTATCTTCTGCTGTTCTGGGAATCACTGGAAAGGGAGCAGCCCAAACCCTAAGCTGTGCCATCTCAGAATGCTGTGCTGGTGGATGCATCACAGGGGGCATACCCAACCACCATGGATGTTACGATCCACCTGGATCACAGCTGGGAACTTGGAGACTCTTCAGCTCAGTCCCATAGTGCTGCTGTCCTAGGTAAGCATGGCCTTGGGGGTGCCACTGTGATGCAGTATTTCCATCTGGGAAAGAACACATGCAAAAAGACACAGCCTGGGTCAGTCTGGGTCTTTTCACATGTTGTCTTGGTGTAGCTCTCCACTCAGTCCTCCTCCCTTCAGGTGTGATCAATGTATGTAGGTGAGGGTAGTACATGTATGAAGGTCAGGGCAGCAATTAGTAAGTTACTTCAGTCCCTCATCCCTTATGTCCATTGCTGAATGGGCACATGTAAAGAGAAAAGGCAGAGGTAAGGCAGATTGCTAACACTGAAGGAGGTCGTGAGACACTAGTGGTAGCAGCAGTCTGAGTGGGTAGCCAGCACAGCTATGGGACACTTCAGATAATCAATATCTGGAGCCCCATGCCTGTCCTTGGCATATTAGTGGAGATGCGGTCCTTACCCTGCTTTTTCTCTTTACATGTGCCCTTTCTGTGCCCCCTTGTCAGTGTCCACCCATGCAGTATTTCAGGTAAGGTAAGACTGTATCTACAATCTGCCATGAAAGCATCACCATGGAAGATGTTCACCTGTTCAGAAGGGATGGCATTCAGGAGGGCATTGCTTTGCTCTTGACCGACCTCCACAATGGCATGAGGAGAGCTATGCAGGATTGGTAACATACAGCTTGTGTGAAGAATGGAAAACACCCATGACCAAGTAGGACCATTATAGTAAGTAAAACTCTATTATGAAATGTGTTGTGTAAAATATATTTCTCTGAGTTTGACAAATAACTGTGGTAAGGAGCTGGTGAGGATGCTGAGAAAGAACAACTATTTCAGGAGAGTGCTACCATGTACAAATGAAGACAGTATTGATAGTTGCAACATGGTAAAATAATGGTGCCTGTATGTTGTACACATGTGCAGATATCAAAGTTTGTTTTGGATTTAGGTTATGGAAATTATGATTTTTTTCCATATTTTGGTATATAACTTTGCAAGGGAGCATCAGAATATGCTAAGTAACACTTCATTTTGAAGACAGTATTGATAGTTCCAAGATGGTAAAAGAATGGTGCCTGTATGTTGTACACATCTGCAGACATCAAAGTTTGTTTTGGACTTAGGTTATGGAAATTATAATTTCCTTTCATATTTTGGTGAATAACTTTGCAAGGGAGCATTTGAATGTGCCAAGTAATACCTCATTTTGAAGACAGTATCGTTGGTTCCGATATGGTAAAATAATTGTGCCTGTAAGTTGTACACATGTGTAATTATCAAAGTTTGTTTCAGACTGAGGTTATGGAATGTATGATTTTTTCATATTTTGCTAAATAACGTTGCAAGGGAGCATGTCAGTGTGTCAAGTAACTCATTTTGAAGACCGTGTTACTCCTTACAACATGGTAAAAGAACTGTGTCTGTGCTCTGTACACATGTACAGATATCACAGTTTGTTTAGTCTTGTATGATTATGAAAATTATACATTTCCAATGCTTCTCATTATTATGCCCATATCTTTGCAAGGAAGCATGGTGATGGCACAAATGATGCATCATTTTGAAGCTGAAATTCAGATGCACAACTTCTACACTGATATGTAGGCTCTGTCTGTTACAGGTGAAGAGATATTATGCTTTGTTTATATATGAATTACAAGAAATAATATATTAATCATATTTCTGTGAATATCTCAAGAAAGGAGCATCACACAGTAATGGTTAAGGTATAATTTTAAAGCTGACATTCATACTAACAACTTAAATTCAAATTGTATGGGTTCGGATGATACATTGACCAAGATTTTGTGCTTTGCTTTTCCAAAAAGGTAAAAAATGTGCACAATATCAACATTCCTTGCCGAATATTTAATAATGACTTTGATATGCACTATCAACGTTTACACTGTTGGAAAGGTCAGTGCCTGCTGAACAACTTTCACGTTTACATTTTTAGTCTAGCTCTTATAGTTAAAGAGTTATGAACATTTGTTTTCTGTATGGTATTAGAAATGGATTTTCGGAAAATGAGCTCGGGCTGCACTGTTGTTCCTATGGTGGAATTAAGCAGGCAGCTTTTTCTGAGCTGCTCCAGAGTGAATGAGTTAAGCATAGGGCAACGATGAGCAAATGGGATCGTCCCAAAAATAAGAAAAAAAAGTTGGAAATAAGCTTTTAAACCCAAATCAGCCTTTTGCCATAATAGTCAATGACATGCATAAGACAACAATACCAGGGAATAGTGGTTGCTAAGGCTGAAGGCTGAATGTGAGTGTGGTAACTATGAATTAGCATTCTGTTTTATGCAAATGAAGGGAGTGATACTGAATCACAGATTCCCTCTCAGTGTTAGCTTGCACCCAACCATGTAGGTGCAGCAACACCATTGTATAAGAGGTGGATGACCTCATAAGGGGAAGTGTTATGCATGCTATAAGCTTACTGGAGCTCTGTGGCCCGTGTTTGCCCTTAGCTAAGCACAGCTAAGGAAGGGGCTGCCTAGCATTGCTTACATTGCCTAAATGGGTGTGCGTGCCGCGCAGTGGGTTTAAAAAAAAAACAGGAAATAGCAGCTCTGTTCACATCTGAGCACTGGGTATGCGCAGCACACATTTTGGCTTAAATGGGAAGGAGAACAGCAGTAGGAAGGCAATCAAGGAGAACTAGCATAGCTGGCAGGTGAAATGTATCAGAATCAGCCAATTACACATGGAGCAGCCTAGCACACTAATATAAACTATGCAAACACCTTCCAGTCTGTTTTTCCCCACAAACTCTACACCACCGGTGTACACAGATGGGGAAATTTTACTTGACAAAACTAGCAAAATGTTAGGGGCTGCTGTCACTCTCATACATCAATATGTGCAAGAGGCTGAGAGTGGTGAGGATGTGAATGCTTATGACCAATCCACAGTGAGGAGAAGGAGAAGAGTGTACAGACCCAGGGTAACCTACCAGGGGCTACATGAGCTGGAGATAGTGGAGTGTTATAGGGTCAACAAGGACATTCTACAGCAAATTGTTGAGCTGTGCTGGCCACGCCTCACACACAGAACCAACAAAGGGGAACCCATCCCAGTCGATACCTAGGCATGTGTAGGCTTAAAAATACTAGCCACAAGTACCTTCCCAAGGCCAACTGGGGAAATCATGGTGATATCACAGGCATCAGCATCCAGAGTACTCCACCAGTTCCTGGATGCCATGTCAGCACATGCCAGTGAGCACATATATTTCCTCAACACCCATGAGGCATTGACCAGCAATATGCATCTCTTCCAACAAATAGCAGAATACACTGAGGTAGTGGATGCTATAGACAGCAAGCACATACACATCAAAGCTCCACCTGGTGAGTGGGGTAGGGTCTACATAAATCGCAAGAGCTTCCCCTCCATCAACTGCCAGGTCATGTGCGATGCCCAGGGCATTATCTTGAATGTGTGTGCTGGCAGCCCTGGAAGCTATCACAACTCCCACATCTGGCATATGACACAGCTGTACCAGTCATTTGCCAGTGGGGACATCCCATATGGCCATCTAGTGGGGGATGCTGACTACGCACTGGAGCCGTGGCTAATGACACCACTCAGAAATGCACACACACCTGAACAAGAACTCCATAATGAGGCACACACACAAACCAGAATCATAACAGATCATGTGTTTGGGATGCTCAAATCACAGTTCTGTTGCCTGGACATATCCGGTGGAGTCTTGCAATACTGTCCTGCTACATGTTCACAAATGTTCATAGTATGTGCCATGCTACACAGTATGATCCTGCAGAAACAGCTGCAGCAGGACCAGCATGGGGCAAGGCCACAAAGGCCCCCCCATTGCTAAAGCCATCACAGGCACAGAGGGACTCAGAGGAAGAACTACCTGAGCCTGCCCATGTAGGCAGAAGGAGGCATGCCCAGTATGCCCAGGCCTTGGCAAAGAAGCAACACATAGCACATACATTTACACGGTAGGGACCCAGGTAATGACACCTCACTCTGACTCGCACATACAGTAAAAGGGTTGCCAAACATGACACTGCCTGTGCTTTACCATGTATAGGGAGTGTAATATGTGCATCTAACATAGTCAGCCCTTCAACACCGTCCTCAATACTGGCACAGCCACAAGGTAAGTCACTCTTCCTATCAATTGCTGAATGGAGTAGTATGTTCTGATAGTTGTATCTATGTTATGGACATGAGCATGCAAGGGAATCAGGTGGTTGAATGGGATGGCATTAGATAGTGGACACCTATATGGGCAGCATGAAATCCATAACAAATACTGGTGTCAACATACTAGGCAGTACTAGACAAGGTGACAAATCCCACTGCAGTACATGTGGTGGCCCAAATGTGTGTCCATATGCATGTCAGTGAGGCTCACATATCCACCACCAGCCTCAGCCAACTGGACAAGTGTAGATGACCATAAAGAAAGGCTGAGCTAAAGCCTCCAATTGATGGCAATGGTTAACAGCCCCCCACTAGACCTACACAGACAGACTACAACAGGTCTGGCAGTTGTATGTTAGTTCTGAAGGGTAATAAGTCTAAAACTGAAATGTAGGTCAATAAAACCTAAGATCTGTACTTTACTGATATGCCTCCAGTCTGCAAGATAGGTCAGAATACAAAATGAAATTGAAGCCAACAGAGTACCTGAAATACCAGGACAGTCATAGCAAATGTTTAAAGTCATTAGGTGTGCCTCCCCCCTCACAATCCTATGTAGAAATGTAGTAAGATGTAAGTGTGAGGTGTAATAACAATGGACCAGCGATTACCTGAGCTGGCCCAATCTACAGGATAGATTGTTGCATGTGTACAATATGCAAGGGCCCATGTGTTAGGTTGTGGTGTGTTCAATATTGTCTGGAAGTGGTCAGCATGTAGGCATGGAAGGTTGTGTCTTGGTGGCCTATAGGCAGTACTGTGGATGACAGGGACATGTTCCGACAATTGCAGTGCCAACCACAGTGTTTCTCAGCAATACCCATGTCAGCAGTCATCCATACTCACTGTCCAGATGTCAATATCTTTCACCGTCTGAAAGATGGACATGCCATGAATGTGGGCCCATACATACACACAGTACACAGGTGGAAGTACCCTAGACAGAGTACATAAAATGTAACTGTCAACTGCACTCAACTTTAGAATTGTACATACAGGTTAGTAGCACATTATTGTCTGTGTAGTATGGAATACTGATGTAGTCAGGCCAATCACTGGCAGACCACAAAAGGCACAGTTATGAAGTAATGAGAGGCTGCCTATGTTCCTGCACAAGGCAGCATATGGGGAAGGTCCCATGTATATCTGTGAGTCAGCTGCAAGTAGCTTCCATATCACACATGCACTCAGCTCACCCCACCATCAGCCACAAGTTTATCACAGGTCATATCCTTGTTGTTGGGAATGAGTACTGTATGACCCTAATTCTGTATGGGAATACACACAGAATGCAGCATGCTGAAGAGGTGTCCCATGCAGGTGTGACCCTAACTGTAAGCAGCACCCTGCCTGCATCAAGACCAAGGGATTAATATGGACAGGAACTATTGCCATTAACACCTCACACACTTACCTTGTTACCCCAGGGGAATCCACTGGCTTGCAGCCTGGGAATGTAGAAGTGACAGAATGAATTGGCCTGCTACAGATGGCCTGCATCACTACCAAATGCCCTACAGTCCTCTGTCAAAGGCATGTGCCTCACCCATAGTGCCAATGTATGGTATCTCATGATGGTCCCAACTAAAGATAACACAGTCAACAGAACACAAATGCAAGGCCATGTTGACAAATCCCAATAGCATGCCCACCATGGCCTACTGCATGGACTGTGGACCAACTCCCTAAATACTGCTGGGATGAAGGGTCAACTATAGGGATACTTCTCAGATATCGCTCGCATAATGTTAGGAAGAGGATAGGATAATAGAGTGTGGGGGTATAGAAGCATGGACGCCATGGAGTGTGTGAAGTCTGAAACTGTGATGTGTGACCATACTACCCCTGCTTGCAAACCCAGTAATAGGTGTCTACAAACCTGCTCATACACCACAATGTGAAGGGGAACTGACCAGATATATGAGCCCTGCCTCTGGGTAACCTGGGTGAATCTGTACAGCTGAGAAGTATGGCCAAAGCAGGATATGGCCATTCTGTTATGTCAATATGTACAAGAAGGGGATCCTCAGCCACCATAGTACCAAGGTGCTGGACCATTTACACAGACCCATCAGCAAGTGTCTGCAGCTACCCCTCCAGAATTGCATGAGTGTGCAGGAATTTGTAGGCTGCAGACCACAATACTGTACACAGCTTCATTCATCTTCTGTTTCCCAGGAAATAACTGTGAGCAAATAAGTATATATGTCAATAGTTGATGACACAATACATTACAGTATAAACCATTACATATGTCTGAATATCTCTACTAACACTAACCATGTAACACAAGCAGCACAGACAGCAATAGTTACAGTATCCCACTATCTGTTGCCCATTGTAACTCCATATTGTCACACTATCTACACATATCCTGCAGAAATAGGTTGCTAGCTGTAGGTGTAGCACACCAAACCCTGGACTGGAATACAACCCTACCTGGAATGGATTCACACACTCAATACAGAAGGTCATACTGGACATATTCCTACACTTAGAGAAATGAAGCCCATGTCTGATAACATACTACTATACAAATTAGTCATTATCAGATGTCTGTGCACATACACCAAATTGTACACCATTTATGCTTTGCACACACATTGGATAGGAATACTCACACATATCCAAGGCCAACACACTATAATATGTCAAGCATACACACACAGAGATGTGGGGAAGAGAGAGACAGACAGTGACAGAGAGATTTCTATTATAGGGCTTGTCCCACCTGCCACACATCCAATTGGCCATTATCACATGATGTGCTGATGTCAATCACTGTAGGCATTCCTTTTGGTAGCCCTCAGCCCTATAGTGTCTGTGGTACTTGTGATAACTGTGTAACATGATAGTACAAATCAGTATTCATCTAGCATTTGTATACCCAGTTCTGTTGTGTACGACTGAGTGTGTGTGTGCGTGTGTGTGTGTGTGTGCGTGTGTGCGTGTGTGCGTGTGTGCGTGTGTGCGTGTGTGTGTGTGTGTGTTTCCAGAGGAATGATTTATGGTCCTTTCACACACACTGAACTTCCCATTGCCCATGTAAGCACTCCTGCTGATGTCAGTCACCTTGAAAAAACCCTCTGGCCAAATCGCAGCCCTAGAAGCAAGGCAGTGCTTGTGATGCGTGTGTAATACTGTAGTGTAGAAAATTAGTTAGGTAGGAGTTCTAATCCCAGACATGGCAATTGTGAAGCTGTGTGTGTGTGTGTGTGTGTGTGTGTGTGTGTGTGTGTGTGTGTGTGTGTGTGTGTGTGTGTGTGTTTGTGTGTGGAGATGAATTATTTTGAGGCCATTCATACTCACTACACCTCCCATCGCCCTACTTTAGCATGCCTCCTAATGTTAGTCACCTTGAAATAACCCTTTTGCCAACTGCCAGCCCTATAAACTCTGTGGCACTTGTGATAACTGCGTAATGCTATAGTGTAACATACTAATTAGAGAGGAGTTCTAATCCCAGACATGGAAACTGTGTGTGTGTGTGAGAGTGTATGTGTGTGTCTCTGATGATACGTGATATTATGGACATTGACACCTACTACTCTCCCCTTATCCATTCCTTTAGCACTGTTGCTGATGTTACTCATCTTCAAAGATACTAGGTTAAACATATTTTGAATAAACAGGAAGTATACTAGTGCTTTTAAGCTTTGTATGCAATTGTGTAGTGTAGAAAATCCTTTTAGGCTTGCAGTTTTTTATAAATAACCCTTGTTCTTGGATTTAATATAGGGTTAATATTTTTACTTAGCTACTAATTTAGTGGAACCCATTAAACAATTAATGATTAATAGGAATTGTTATTGATTGATTTAACTATATAAGGCTGGGTTGAAACATGATGAATTGGGAATTGTTCTGATGAAGTCCCTTGTATTGGGGGAAGAAAGTGCTTAACTCTACAATAAAATTGTTGTCCTCACCTTCTGTTCCATCTTTGCTGTGGTGTGCTTTCTTTACACTTACTACTCTCCCCTTACCCCTCCCTTAGCACTGCTGCTGATGTTACTCACCTTCAAAGATACCTTTGGACAACTTTCCAATGTATAAGCTCTGTAGTGCTTGTGATAACTGCGTAATGCTATAGTGTAACATGCTAGTTAGGTAGGAACTCTAATCCCTGAAATGGCAACTGTGAACCTGTGTGTGTTTGTGTGAGAGTATGTGTGTGTCTTTGATAATACCTGATTTTATGGACATTCACACTTACATTTCCCTTACCCCTCCTTTAGCACTGCTGCTGATGTTACTCACCTTCAAAGATACATTGACAAAGCTCTTCAAAATGTAAACTCGGTGGTGCGTGCCATAAATGTGGAACAATGTAATAGCAATAACTATATAGGTATGAGTTTGAATCTCATCTGTGGCAAGTGTTTGTGTGTGTACATGTGTATGCCCGTACCTCAAACATTTTGGCCCCATTTACACCCAGTACATATCTCAGTGCCTAACTTTAGCAGTCCTGCAGATATCATCCTCCTTAGAACTACCTGTTGCCAACCCTAAACCATGTAAGGTCAGTGGTGCATGTGGTAAATGTGTAACACAATGGTCCAAAAAGATTGCTCGATAGAGGTCTGAACCTCACCCCTGGCAGATGTAAATGTGTGTGTAGGGTAAAATTATTTTAGGGATCTCTTACCCACTACATGACTTAATGCCAGTATTTAGAAGCGCTGTTGATGTTCCTCACCTTAGAAGTACCTTGGGAGAGCATCCATCCTATAAGCTCCATGTCACGTGCGATAAATGCAATACACTGTAGTAACAATACATACTGAGGTAGGGGGTTGAATCTCAACACTGGTGTGTGTGTGTGTGTGTGTGTGTGTGTCATTATTATCCTGTGTGGGGATCCATTGTGGGATGGATTTTGCTACATTATTATGTTGAGTACCTAGTATATGCCACAATGTCCACATTACAAGGCTAACAGATGTCAATCACCAGAGAGGTGGGTGTAGATAAGCTACAGCCCTACATGTGACAGTATGGATTAGTGAACAATATAGGTAACCTTTCTACTACTCAGAGGACACTCTCTACCCACATATCATACACAAACACACTTGGCTAGGCAACAAACACTATATTGGCAGTTCCCTGCATATTGCCTCCCAGATAGCAACCATGGTATGATAGCAGTGGACTACATGCATGTTGACCACAACAGTGCCACTGACATCAGAAAGTACTTTGATGTGTTACATCTCCTGACTGTGTGTTATCCAGCAAGTAAAAAAAACATGGCATCCTGTTCCATCCCCTTAGTAGCCAAATAAATGTGTACAGTGGACCTTTTGCCATGTTCCCCACTGGATGCCTGCAACAACTGTAGAGACTGCAAAGGTACCCCACAAAGGGAATGCCATGCCTTATACACATGCCCTGTATGGACAGATGCCACTAACACCACTGAATACCCATATCATACTGTCAATGTAGGTGCAATCAAGACCTCAGTTACATAGCCAGGTCTCACCAAATGAGGTCAGGAATGCTACATCAGAAGATAACAATCTGTCCATGCAACATGCCCCAGAGACCTCAAGTATACTTCTACACATCAAAGAACATGCATGTGGGACATGTGCACAACCCAGACACTGTCCATGCTATGGAATATAGATCACATACATGGGAAGCAGTGTACATCACTGACCACCCACAATAGAAACCCAGATGAGTGGATGGTGAATACATCACCCACTGCTGGGGACCACTCCAGGGACTATACCCCTGAGACACACTGGGGACTATTGTCATGTGGCCTGATGCCAAGGTATTCCCTTGGCCTAGCCTTGTACAGCCTTCAGGCCCATTCCCCTACTACACACATGTGAAGCAATGAACCTGTGGATGTGTGTGTGTGTGTGTGTGTGTGTGTGTGTGTGTGTGTGTGTGTGTGTGTGTGTGTGTGTGTGTGTGTGTGTGTGTGTGTGTGTGTGAGGCCATTCACACTCACTACACCTCCCATTGCCCTACTTTAGCATTCCTGCTGATGTCAGTCACCTTGAAATAACCCTTTGGCCATATTCAAGCCCTATAAGCTCTGTGGCACTTGCAATAACTACATACTACTGTAGTGTAGCAAACTATGTAAATAGGAGTTCTAATCCTGGTCCTGGCAACTGTGATAATGTGTGTGTTTGTGTGAGAGAGTGTGCATGTGTCTTTGTTGACACCTGATTTTGTGGACATTCACGCTTACTACACTTCCCTTACCCCTCCTTTAGCACTGCTGCTGATGTCACTCACCTTCAAAGATACCTTAGGACAGCTCTACAGTATGTAAGCTCTGTGCTGCTAGCAATAACTGTGTAACATTGTAATAGCAATACATAGCCAAGTAGGGGTTTGAAACTCAGTACTGGTAAGTGTGTGTGTTTATGTCATTCATCTCTTGTGTAGGTGTTGAGGTGATTGTATAATGACAGGATCCATTGCAGTGTGGGTTTTGCTACATTATTGTATTGAGGACCTACATGTCCCAATGTCCACATTACAAGGCCAACAGTTGCCAAACACTGTAGAGGTTGCTGTAGACAACCCACAGCCATAAATGTCTACTGCCATGTGCAATTGCTATGTGACAGTATGGATTAGTAAACAATATAGGGAAACATTATAATACCCAGAGACCACTCTCCACCCAAGGATCATACACAAACATGCTTAGTGCTTTCTCTCTTACTTTCTTACTTTCTCTTTGTCTCTCTGTCTGTCTCTGTCTCTGATAGATGTGGAAAAATACATCAGTTGATATATATAGTTGGGTGTGGTTGTTGTGGAAACAGCCACCCACATTGGGGTTATTGTTGTGCATATCCCCCCCCCCGCTTAGTGTGCTGTTATACTGTACAGTTTATGTTAACAGGTTAAGTAATTGTTAATCACACTATGTGTGGTTCTACGCCACCTTCCAAAGTGGGGGGCTGTGCCACCCACACTAGCACACATATGTTTACCAACTCCAGGACTGCACTACATTTGGGAAGAGGACATATACCCTGCCAGTACCATTGTCAATGATATTAAACTGGTGGACTAATTATTTACTGATGTGATGTTTTGGCAATTTGGTGTTGGTGGAATTACATAGACCAAAATAAGTTTACTGCAAAATGAAGTACATCCATGTGAACAGCATTCTCTGTGTATTGCATCAATACCAAAGCCTCTGTGTGTGTGTTATTCACAAGCATTTGGTGTGTGCCACCCAGTACACTTACCATTGTGCACTGTAGAAGAGTTGCTGACATCAGCCACCACGCACTCATCTGTATACACCCCTCAGACCTATCAGCCATATGGCACACGCAGTAACTATTATACAGACCTGTTACTTGTGTTCAGCTGTACCCAGGATATGACACGGTCAATATGTCACCACAGTGCCACACCCCTTGCAGGAAAGGACAGCAGACCAACATCCTGCTGACACATAGACACCTAGAACACAAACAGAATACATTATGGGAACCACAATAAGTCAGTATTAATAACAGCTATAATGCATCATGGCTAGACAGCTACACACCCTGACATGTAAGAATTAATTATTCCAGCTGAAAACATATTAAACAGCATTACATTGCTAAACCTTAGTACATTCACCCTGTGCATCAGAACCATATTAGCATGTCCCTGCATCGATGGTATGGATGACAGGGATGTAGCACAGGTATCATCATATGCACAGAGTGTGTTGTGGGTTTGGCAGAGGCCTAGGCTGAGCCATTTGCTTGACATTATGTGTGTGGGTTAAGGGGTTCTTTATTAAATGGGCTGTGCAGACATGGTGTGTGTGTAGGTATGGAGGTGCCCTAGCTGTGTTGGTGATGTGTGTGTGTATGCACACATTTCTGCCATGTAGCTGTCCTATACAGGGGTTTGTTGGACAGCTGCAGACCATACATGGCAGTGTGGTAGTTCACCATTTCCAGCCACGAACATGGGAACTGTGCCTGCCATGGGTTGCACGGGCACTACCAGGCAGAAGCCCAGGTATGGTACACACCCCTGATGATAACAATTGTCCGCTGGATCTGCGACCCTGTTGGGACTGGTCAGGACCATGTGCATGTGGCCTGCTGCATTGTGGTGTGGACAGCACCCCCCTGCATTGCTGGTGCTGGGACTGCCACTATGGGAGCAGCTGTGAGTTGTTACACATCCACGTAGACCTCCACCGGTTGGTGTTGCTGACCTATGTCCATGTGGCCGATGCCTTACTCCCACCACATGCTCTACCACAGACACCACACAGTCAAGGATTCCCACCATCTCACCCAACCATCTATCCATGACCTCTGCAAAATAACGGTGGGCACCTGCAAGATCACAGATGTTGTCACGTACTGCAGGAAGAGTAGCTCTCTGGAGCCTCAGTCTATCTCTGGTGTAAAATTCCATACATGCCTGTGCCTCCATGATGGCCCAAAACATGCGTCTGGTGACACCTGCTGTGGCACTTCTGCCAGGGGCATGATGGCCAGCAGCCCTACTATGAACACCCCTATACATCTGTCTGTGTGGTACCTCACCAGTCATCCAGCTATGGCTGCTGTGTACAGATACACTTACCATAGTCCTCACACTTTCCTGTCCCATGCCACCACCCGCCAACTGTCCCTCATCTATGGCCATTGGTGATGGGGTAAGTATGGACATTGTGACTGTGTGCGTGGATGGGGTGGATAAAAGTGGGATGTCAACCAATGGCACAGATTCAGCCCCTGACAACCCTGCCTATGCCTCACTATGCCAATCATCATTGTCACAGTGTGTATGGACACTAACATCAGTTTGCCTGCAGGAGGGACCCTGACCCACCTCGCCACCTGTGAGTGGCAGACAAGAAATGTAAATTAAGACCTGTACATTATGGTTTACTTCTACACACATACACACTTACAGGTGAGGTGGCACAAACATATTACACAAACCTCAGTACTCAACAATTAACATGCATGACATATGGCACTCAATAACAGGCAGTGCAGCCATTCTAAATGCTGGTTACAAACAGTATACATATGTGGGATGCAGGAGTCATGTTAATACGTGATGCCCCTTCCCCTGGGACATACTGGACCCATGTACACATTAATGCTGTGCACCTGTACAGCACACTGGCATGCAATTTACACCATACCTCACAACTATACAAATCATTTCTGAATGTGTTAGATGTGTAGCAGTTATGTTTGCTCTGTTCTTCACAACCCCTACATGTTTGTCTGACACATGACTGGGATGATATGAGGACGGATGTCACTAATGAATGACTGACATTTGATTCCCAGATCTCATCATCATCAGTTGATGTATGTGCAATAACATTTGTGTACACTGACAACCTTCTAAACCTCATGTGGATTTCAGGAGCATGCACACCCTTGTTGACATGGCAGCCTCTTCTGTGATATTCAATGGGACCACATTACTGCAGTCAGAAACATTACACACACCTGATATATGACATATGATCTATACAATACAATCCTGCGTCAGATGACTGTCAGTCATGGAGATTCTGACTGAGATGCATACCATATTGGGGGTGCATAACTGTGCACTCCCTTAAACCAATGGTTTGTTGAAGTACCTGCTAACTGAAATACAGGAGTCACTATTCTTGGAAGGGGCACAGCAGCATGGCAAATCCTTGCCTTTGCATAATTAGGTCCGTCTTCCATACAAAGATACCACAACTCTGCCAGATTGCAAGGCCAGATCATGTGCACAGCCTGTGGAAGTCACACAGGGATTTTAGTATTGCTGTGCAGTATGTGTTATGTGTGGGCCAATTCATAACCTCAAATGTGTTAAGATATGGCCATTCTTAGCTAGCTTTGGATGCATGGTTCAGTTTACTGTTGTATTTGAAGCTGACACCCCTCCCCATCCTCACCCTTATTGCAGATGCCTGACAACTGTAGCCCACACATGAGTGTTAGTTTGCATTGTTCCACATTCACTCCACCATATCTACAGGCCTACTTTCAGGTAATGAATAGCAACCATAAAGGTGTACACTAGCACCAGCAACCTTCAAGTTGGGGATGGTGGCCCTGATGTGATGTGAGGTGCTGCTTGGGCACCACATGTAACATTAGGACTACTGTCAGTAGGTTTGAGCCTTGTTCTCATGACACCATTACACATTGCAACACATGCCTTTGGAAGACCTGGGGTCATGCTTTTACTACCTGTACTGAGGCCTGGATGATGTTTCTTGTGTGATAAATCTCCCATCTACTTACCCTAACCCATAGGGTACACTTATGCAGACTCCAAGCAATTGTTGATGCAGGTAATACACACGCAGGACTTGCTATACATTTGTGCAGCTACCTCGGTGTTGCTGCATGTATCTGGGTAGCCTCCCTGACCAGTTTACACTATGTATTGTCATCTGTATTGGATGGCCATCTCTGTCTTGTCAACATCACCATTGTCTCATATTTAATACACCTCTAGATGACTGTCTGCACTGTTTGCCATGGAATATACAATGGTGAGGTAACGTTGTTTTTATCATACACCTGACTACTTCCTTTCAGATATGGGATCCATGTCTTACCTTGGAAGATGTCTGCAAGCCATGGCTGCCTGTGTTGCAGGCAGCTGGTCAATTGTCATGGACATACTTCTCGGACAACAGACCATCACATGGTCTGACATAGAGGCCTGTACTTGATGGCAGGTGTGCACTGCTAAAGGGTGAATGCTGTCAGTACATCACAAGCTGCCTCCACAATATGTTAATTGGAGCATGTGCACGCATATGCTTCCAGTGTATTGTAAGGTTTGTAAACCCCATATTTGTTGTCCTAACATAGGATTCTATTTTACACATTAATTGCACATGTTAGGTGCACATTACGGGTTGTAAAAGGTATGGAATGTGTTATTGTGCTCTGTCATTGTATATATCAGGAACAGTTGACACCATCATAGGGGTGTGTACATTGTTGTATTCACTGTATGAGGGTTATGTTTCATACATGTCCCTACTGTAGGCCATGTCTCCCACCATTTGGCTTGTCTCTGTCCACACATCTTGCACTGATGAATTGTGAGGTATACTGCAGGACTCATACCTACCCTTCACCATGGTGACCACTGTGATGCTATGCAGCTAAGATCAACAAAACTGAACATGTACATCATGCATTATAGGTAGGTGTAATAAATGTGTACAGGGCATATAGCATGGCCTTAACATGGCCAGTGCATTGGCAAACATGAACAAAATAACCCCATACTCACCAGCCACAGGCTGCTCCCCCAGTTGTTTACCTGAGGGACCTACATAGTTGTGGGAGAGAGGTAATTTCAGTAGCCACTCATGTGGCATTGCTACAGGGTGCATGCAGCATTTTAGAACATTAACAGAACAAACAGCAATACTACAGAATATGCAGTCCAATACCATAGATGTGCACATCTGTGCATTACTAAACTCCAGCTACAGATTATCTTCTCTGATATATGCATGCAGATTCTCTACAGATAGAAACGTGGAATCAACAATCTTCTAGTTATGTGCACCTTGGCCTTACCTGCATGCTCCTCAGACATTGGTTGGGTGCCACCCACCTCAACAGTGCTGGGTTCTGCTTCATGGTGGGTGTGCTGGGTGGGTGCACCAGGGCTGGCAAGGAGCTGTTCTGTGCATGTCAGTGGGGGCTGGATGGCTGCACCCTCATCTGTGGATAATCACCCCCTTACTGCAGCATTTGCTTGGTTCCGTGCATGAAGCAAAATGTCGCTGGCCTAATGATGGGTCTGCTCATCATGCCAGTTCTGTTGCCCAGCATCATTCACCCTGTGGATCAGTTCTACCCACAGGGCTGTTCAGTCACGTAGGGCTTCTGTGCCACACCCGAACAGGACATCATACTGCTGTATGAGATACTGAATGATTACATCATTTTCCAATGAAGTAAAGGCTGGTAGTCTTACTCATGGCATGGTAGCTGGAAGACATAAACAGGAGAAAAGGTTACATGACCTAATATGGTTGTCTACTTGAACATCAACACAGAATATTACTTGACAATGTTTCAAACTACAACCTAACCCTATAAATAGCTGTCATTAGACTCCTAGCCCTGACCTATCGTATTCCACCCAATGTTGCACAGTTAACTGCATAATCCTCTATTCTCTATTCATTTCTATGTATAGAGATGACAGTGGCCATCGTCCAAGTGGATGGTGTGAAGTCTGTGTTGGACTTTAGTGTGTGATGGAGCTATGAGCACTTGCCTTAGTTCAGGTAAGAGGCAGACAGTGATGTTTTCATGGCCCAGGGAGACTTGCTGTTGCCTTCAATAGGCATTATGTATATGCTCACCATTGATGAGAGGGGTAGTGTATTTGATGTGCATATCCTCCTATAGAATATGTGTGAACAGGGTGGCACTGTTGCCACCTAACCTATGTGATGCATGTTGCCTGTATCCATGGTATGTGTGTATGAGGTGTGCTTTACCCCCAGTACAGGTTGAATTGTGTTGTTGCCTCTGAGACAGACTATATATGTGGAGACAGTCTGTTGCAATTGTCCTTGGTGGTGTGGATATGTCTGATTCATAGTCATAATCAGCCTTACACAACATCAGGTGTGAACATACTTGCTTGTTGAGATAGAGGTGGACTTGCCTCAAAGTTGTTGGCTGCGCCTATGTGTCCCTGTACAGCCAATATAGCATCCTATTATGTGCTTTGTGTATCACTGCTGTCCACCAAGGGGGATTACTCTGTCCTTGGTGGAGACTACTTTTACAGGTCAGGTACTGCTGATTGCATATAACTACAGTGGATATGAAGTGTACACACCCCCGTTACAATGCTTGGTATTTGTGCAATTGGAACATGACACCACAAAAACTAATTTCAAATAAATTCACACCTGTAATGTGACCTCTAGCCTTTACAATTTGACGTAAAACATGACAATCAGGTCTGTGAAAACATATGTGAAATAACAATCAGTACAATAAGCTAGCTGAATGAGTGTGCACACCCTTAAAGTGATATGTTGTGTGAATACATTTTGAGATAACTACAGCATCCATTTGTCTTGGTTTGCACACTCAATAGAATTGTACAGGTTATGGGTCACATTTGGGGTGTGGAACATTTTTGAAAGATTATCTGTGGTCTAATTGTTATACAGCACACAAACCTGGCATTCCAGCAGGGGTGTGTACACTTTTGATATCCACTGTATATAGGTGTTGCTATAGCTGTTAGTGATAGGAATGGGCAATGGGTCATAACACAGTTGAACACTTCACTGATTGCTACATGATACTCATGCCAATTGAAGTACCCATATCAGTGTCAGGGCAATGCAACAAGCAGTAGCTGTACACACTTATTTCTGTTGTATGCACTAACACTGATATTACACACATGTGCAATATGCACACCCTATTTTTCTGACTGCTTGTAACCCATGGTATCAGTTTTGTGTCTTTAAGCTGGACATACACATACATACATGTGTCCAGGGCTACCTGGTTACATTTGTGTTCTGTGTTAGTATGGCACACTGTATTCACAGCTTTGCTAATCAGTCATACTTCTCAGCCAGTTATAACAAACACCAATCACAACCAAAGTGATACATAGCTCAAAACACCAGTGTGTCACCAAACAACTGCCCCAAGGCAAGACAACATACCCAACACTTTAGTCGTAGGTGACGCTATAGCCAGACACACTGATGTCCCACTCACCAGGCTGAACATGGAGAAAATTACTGTCAGCTGTCTGTCGGGTGCAAGGATCCACCACATAATGCATGCACTCAAGTCACTCCACAACAAGTACAAATATGACTCTGTCATTGTCCATGTTGGAGTGAATGACTTGAGATGTACCTCCCTGGACTACATGAAAAGAGGCATGGAAGAGCTCTCGGAACATGTGGACTAGGCAGATATGACCCTAGCCCTGAGGAGCATCCTGCCTTCACCCAGAATGATACCACAGTATAAGGACAAAATGATTAACATCAACAACTGGCTAAGCTTCTGGTGTCATTCAAAGGGGATCCAGTATCTGTCTGCCTGGGATGACATGATCGACAAACCATGATGCTTTGCCAGAGATGGTCTGAACCAGTCGCCCCCTGGGATTGAGGTTACTGGCTAAGGCTCTTGCCACCCCTATAGTGCCTTTTTTAGGCAAGGCTTAAAGGGCAAAACCACCACAGTTCAGATATAAGCATGCAAAATATGAAGGTAATGCTACTCAATGCTAGAAGTCTGAACTTCAAAATGCACTTTCTCAAGGCACTCCTAAAAATGGAGAACACTGATATCTGTGCAGTAATTGAGACATGGTTCAAGGATCCAGAGTTTGTCCAGGCTACAACTCTTACCACACTTTTCGGCCACCAAACCAGCACCGAAGCACTAAAGGCAGGGGAGTGTCCATATTCACTTAGGATATTCACTCCTCCAGGCTAGTTGCCCAACATAATGCATCTGAAATTCTACAGGTGCAACTAACACTAGGTAAGACTACAATCCAAATTGTAGCTTGCTACAGATCCCCCCACCATGCCCCCAAACTCTCACTACACCCTTTTAAACATACTGGAAAATATTAAGATACAACCAAACACCATAATACTGGGTGATTTCAACTACCCTGCCATTAACTGGGAAAACTACTCAGGTACCAATACCTTTGCCCAATGGTTCTTGGAATTCATAAATTCCAATGCCCTGGATCAACTAATCCATAGTCCCACCAGGGGCTCAAATATCCTAGACCTGGTCATTACCAACATGGGAGATTGATGCTTCACAACAGTGGTCACCCCCTCATTGGTCAGGTCTGACCATAAGCTAATCACCTTTAATGTCCACATCACACCCCCACCCCCCAGTAGGGAAACCTCCATAAAAAACTTCTTCAAAGCCAACTTCATGCTACTCAAGTCAGAAGTGACAAACTTCATGACACCCATGCAGACGGAAACTGAAAGTTTGACTGCTGAATCCTACACTAAGGCACTGTATGAGCACATCCACTCATGCATGAATCATGCCATTCTAAATCGAACCAAGATGGTCTTCTCCAAAAAATGAACCCAATCTGGTGGTCCCCTGCCATAAACAAACAATACAACAGAAGGAAGAAACTGTTGCAGAAAAGAGGAAAATCCCAGAATGCAAAACCTCCCTTACAAGCCTCAGTAAGAAGCTGAGAGCCCCTCATAAAAAATCCTTCAAAGCTAGTTATGAAAATAAAATTGCCAAAGATTCCAAGGACAACCACAAGGCATTCTATAGTTATGTCAAGAATCTAAATGGCAATGCTCAGATCTCCTCTGAGCTACAACAGAATAGCATTAAATATACTGATTCCAAGGATATTGCCAATATCCTGGCAGATCAATTCAGTGCCAACTTCACCCCCTTCTCACCCCATAAAGTGCCCATCTCAACACCAAAATATTGCCAAATTCAGGTAATAACAGCCACACAGGTAAAAATGCACTCTCTGAAGCTAAGAATACAGCATCCATGGGACCAGATGACATCCCAGGCTGTGTACCACATGAACTACAAAATGAACTGGCACCTCACCTAAGTGTCATTTTTAATCATAGCTTCATCTCAGGCTTCGTGCCCAATGAGTGGCGTACAGCTACAGTTATCACACTTCACAAGGGGGGATCCACCTTAGATCCTGAGAACTATCATCCCATCAGTCTGACAAGCCTGATCTGCAAAGCCATGGAATGCATTATCCTGGAACTTATAAACAAAGACATTGGCAACCTTCAAACACTGAACCCCCACCCAGTTTGGTTTCATAAAGGGCCGATCCTGTCTCCTCAAACTGATTGACATCTTTGAATCAGTCTCCAGAGCCATGGACAAGGGTAAGGTCATCCACACAGCCTATCTGAACCTCGCCAAGGCCTTCGACACCATCCCCCACTCTGGAATCACAGATAAACTTACTAAGCTGGGCATTAATCCATATGTCACTCGATGGATTGCCAACTGGCTTACTGCCAGAACCCACACTGTAAAAGTAGCTGACTCAAAATCCAGCTCCAGACAAGTGACAAGCGACATACCTCAGGGTTCAGTCCTGGGACCTCTCTTGTTTGGCATCTATTTCTCTGAAGTACAGTCCAGCCTAAGGGACTCTGGCTAACAAAGTTTACAGATGACTGCAAACTGGAAGCCATTATTGAATCCCCAAATGATGTTGATATTCTACAAAAAGGCCTTACAGAAACAGATGCTTGGTGCCAGAGCCATGGGCTCAAGTTCAATGGCAAGAAATGTATAGTTATCCCCTTTGGCAAAAAACATGTACCCATGAATTACCACATGAGTGGCAGTACACTAAACACCGAAGGTGTGATAAAGGGCTTATGGACTCAGGTGGACAGTGGTCTCACCTTCGATAACCACATAGCCACAACAGTCAGGAAATCCTTCTATGTGGCACACTTCATCATTAAGGGTTTTTCATCCAGAAAAAAGGAGGTCATTGTCCCACTGTACTCATCCCTCATTAGACCCATTATTGAGTACAGCACCCCGTTTGGTATGTACCTCACAAGACATCTGCAACAACTGGAAAGGCCACAGAAATACCTCACTAAAAGAATCACAGGCCTAAAGCAGATGCCCTATGCTGACCATCTTGGCCCTATGTCCTCCATTTATATACCAGAATTTGTCCAGATGTCATGCAGCAAGAGGTTGATAGGTATGGTCTATCATTATTTAGTGCTGACATTCTTGCTATCATTCCAGTGATGTTGTGGACTCCCACTCATGTTGTGGGGTAAGGGCCATAAATATGGGCCATAGGCTAGACAACATGTGTGACAGTATACAGTCAAGAGGTCAGTGTATAGTAAACACTGTTATATACCCAAGTAACAATTTTTTTTTGGGGGGTACATGTTTGACTGTTAGGCTGTTAGTACATGTGAGAGATATTACTAATAAAAACATAAAAGGTATGTAGCTGTACTTTTTGATACTATGGTGATGGGACCAGTGGTGGGTTTGAGGTTACTGTTTGGCACACAGTCTTTTTGTCAGTTTAATAGGCCTACTCATAACCCTCAACTGTACACATTTTTCCATAATGTCCATAAGTTGACATCATAACTTTTGTGCGTTCTTCCTTAATTAGGTTTTTTTCTGGCAAAAAGCTGAGGATTGGACTCATTCAATGATGACAAACATTTAACTGTAAGACTCCAAATCCTTCAGAAAAGTAATGCTACTCCAAATCTTCTAGTAGCTTTCTGAGATTGTAAAATAATATTTATAATCAGTCCCTATTTGTCCACCATCACATTATGCTTTGTTCATATTTTTGCCTATAACAGGTTGAGAGGTATGGTACTGCTGACGACAATTCTGACAATTGGAAAATGTCCTGAGATGGCTGGAGCAAGAATGTAGCATATGTTTCCTTTGCATAATTCAGTTATGTTGTATTTCACACACATACATGGCATAAAAACTGAAATAGTACAGAAATAAACCATTTTTTTGGAAAATCATGGTGTTATGTGTGTTTCTTAATGCAAACATTTTCATTTGTGCAAACATATCACACTCTGGCCATTTGATAAGGTGGCATCTGTAGGATTACTGGCTGTTTAGGTTTCACTGTGCACTCTTAAGTCATTTCAATTGCTTGCCTAAGAGATTGCTGTATGTCTGGCCACTGTGTAAGGCCTATCATGATTATGTAGTGGCAGAGTGTGTACTTGTTATTTGGACTGTGTATGTGTGGGGTCAGCAGATGAATGTTTCATACCACCCCAGCATTCTATCTACAGTATGACCTGCTACAGGATATGTAGGGCTATTGTATGACTCTCATGGGGGCTATATCTATCCACACAGCCATTGTACTGTGGTGTCTGCTAGGCTTACCAGTATTTATCTGCAAGTGTGTTGTTTATATATATATATATATATATATATATATATATATATATATATATATATATATATATACACATATATAGAGCAAACATTCACACAGATATGTTTACACACATATAAATATACATGTGTGTGTATACATATATGTATATATATATATATATATATATATATATATATATATATATACATATATATATATACACACACACACATATAAAAAAAAAGTTATATTTATATATATGTGTGTATATATCTTATTTGAATGTTTACTGCTTTTACACTATACGGTACTTACGTATTATCGCAATCAGATTTTCACAGTTGTGGTAATATGTTTGTTGGCCCAAAAACAGATTGTGGGACTAAACGTAGGACAGAATTTGATGTTTTCTTTGGGTACAATGTAGTTTGTCCCAAATTAGTAGTGCAAATTAATGCAGAAATGTGAAACTTGCTTTGCGTACATCAAAATTGGTTGCACTGCTGTCTTAGTGCAGAAGTGAATTGAGGACACATGGGAAATGTTCGTTCATTTTTAATGCATGATGGATTACTACGAAATTGGATACTAAACTTTTTCCTGAGAATAAGAAATCTGGAGCAACACATTTTTTGGTAAATAACTAGTTTTATTTGACATACTGTAGGAAATTATTGAAAAAGGTAATAGCAATCTAAACAATCAAACAGAGATGAAGGTCTTGACGATGGAGTCTAAAGTTACAAAGAGCATTCTTGTAGTATTTGACAGAAACCGATTTTTTTGGGGGATAGCAGTTATTGTTGCAATGTTTTGTGTATGTTTTGCATAGTATTGATGTGGATGTCTTCCGGATGTTTTTAAGCACCATATTTGTAAATATTTTATCACTGATTAAGGAAGCATACTTGTAGATGGTTCACTTGCTGTGTTACACTTTTTGTATGGAGAGAAATTGTCTGCTATTGCTGTCAAGATTGCATCAAATAAGTCTTTCTTTAGTGCAAGCTGTGTTTTACGCCAGATATATTCAGTTAGGTAGGAGTCCAAATGGTGTCTTGCAGTGCCTCTCTCCACTTAACAGATCCCCACATTGTCTCTATGTGTTGTGTATGCACTCCTGTGTTTGGATCTACAAAGTTGTAGCTATGGTTTACTTTTTCATGACTGAAACCAGCTTCTTCTAGTTGTTGAGTTTGATATGCCTGCCATGAATCTGAATAAATAGTAGTGCCCTGTTTAATGTATTCTTTGATTTTTATTAAATAATGTTGCAGCTGTTCTATCAGGAACTTTTACAAGAAAAGTCTCTCTTGTCTCCCTACATATCCCTCCAAATACCCACTGTTGAGGGAGAATACGACCAGCATTACTTTTACGTCTAGTAAAAAGAGTCTCGTCTATTTCCACAATACACCCTGGCCCTCCGATTTCTTTCTTGTCCTTTTTCTCCATTTCTAAGACTTAGACATCACGTAAATAGTTACTCCAGTCTATGACTGTCTTGTCAGCCATGTCCAGTTCTTCCTGACAGAAACTTATAGATGTCATCTGCTTTGCCCAACAATAAATGAAGTGGACAGCGGTGGTAAAATTAATTCTACTTCCTTCAAAGAAATTACTCACTCGAACTCCTATGTGTTGGTAACATTTTTCTGTATTGCATTTCCAAAAAATCTGCTTCCCATAGTATAATGCCATTGAATGTCCAGAACAGCATTCTTTACTTGTAGATATAATGCCATATTGCTGGAAAAGTGCTATTGACTCCTTTTCTGTCTTAGGTAGATCCCACAAATGCATTGTATTTATAAAGGTTGTTTTTTGGGGTTAGTTCACTACCACTGAATATCTGTGTAGATCGTCTTTACTAATCTGAAGTATAACTTTGACAACATTTACAGGCTCATGGCTGGGGATATGAAACGTGTATTACACATAGCTGCTGTATAAAATGTATTTACAGTGACAAGATGTTGGAAAACAGCATAGCTTGAAACAAGCACTCTTTCCTTTAAATTTACAATGTTTTTGCTATCTAAACAATGGTTTTAGATGAAGTTGACATTGTCAGTGTGATTTTGCATACATTTCTTTTTAGATTTCCGCATCAGGAAGCAAGAGCTATTATCGGGAAAATCTGGTTGCGATAATACGTAAGTACTCAATATACATTCCCTATAGTACAGTGCTTGTCCTACAAGATAGGTTCATGAAATCATCCTGAGCTCTTACAGCTTATATGGCTTAATGGTTATGTGCTGTGACTATGGTGTACATGTTGCTGGGCTCAAAACAGGCAAAGGCTGTTTATTTTGTTGCTGGGCAGAACAAGGGCTCATAGAGAGAGGGTGATTAAGGCACTTTAAAGTGGCTTTATGCAGGTTTGCATGAAGCAAAGTGGAGCTGACACACGGTTAAACATACAGACATTTAAACTATGTGGGCTTGTCTTAGCGGCACATACCAATACGCAAATTCAGTTAGGTATGATAACCACTGTTTACCTATTCTGTGTTTGAGCATATAGTTTGCCTGCTGCTCAGCAATGGTAATACATGGTTAAACATATAGGTGCTCTATTGAATGTTAAGTTTGACTAAACAAGCACAGATTACGCAGCTCAGGTGGTGTAGTTGTATGGTCTCTGACTGCAGTGTACAGGGTCCTGGATTCAAGATCTATGGCTGCTAGCATTTTTCATTAATGGTAAATGACCAGAATGCATGATAAGTTAGGCAAAGCAAAAGAAACTTATAGAACTCAGATGGTGCAGTGGTATGGTTAGAGACTGTAATATAAAGGTTCCCGGGTTCAAGACTTGACAGGGCTGATTAGTTTTGTTGCTAGCCACAACAACGGCTGATGGTGAGAGGATAATTAAGACACTTTAAAGCAGCTTTAAGTGGGTTTGCATGACTGTATGCATTGCTAAAATATGATTGCTCTGTTTTAGCTTTGCTTTGCGATGCTTACTCCCGCTAACCCCCATGCTAATTTCTTGGAAAGAAAAGAAAAAAGAGTGATAGGAAATTTGTGAAAAAAGGGGCATGCAGGGGGAAAGACAAGATGAAAGATGGATAGGGATCTGCAGGAAGGTCCATAGCTGTCCATTTCTCCCACAGCAACAGTTGTGCATATGCATTAAATTTGGAGGTGAATTTGGATATGCATACCCCTGAGAGAGGGATGAGGACAACAGTAATGTATTGCCTAGGCAATTGAACAAGATTACATGTGTCCAGTGGACATGTCTGTGAAATGGACAGCTATATATGGGGTGTAATTTTTTTGTGGGAATAGATTGCCCTTTATTTTAAGGTGAGAGTGGGTTGTTGGGGAAGGATAATGGTTATATGTGTGGAGGGATGTTGGGTAGAAAAACAGACAAGACAGCAGGCAGGGGCAGTGTATGACACATGTGGGAGGTGAACACCTTGATGGGGAGGATGGTTGGGAATCAGAGGCACATGAGCCCAGAAATGGATACAGTGAGACTGAGTTCCCCACCCATGGGCAGTCACCACTGCACCTTCACGGCCCCAAAGGTGGCTGTGCTGGAGGCTGAGCAGGAGGGGGAGGCTGACCCTCAAGATGGACCATGTAGCTCTCAAGCTGCCGTAGCTGAGGTGCAAACTCCTTTTGCATCTCCCTACACACCAGACCCTGGACCTGACATCAGGTGATGGGCTTCTGTCAGCGCCCACTCTGAGGGGTGAGCCCCATCCCCTGAAGTGGTTCTACCCATGGGTGGTGCAGGACAAGCAGATGAGGAAGATCAGAGGTGGGTCCAAGAAGTGATGGGGCCTGGTGCCATGGCCAGATGAGGCAGGACAGGTGGATCTGCTAGGCTCGTCCTTCAGAGATGAGCTAGGGTGTTGATAGTTTACAACATATGTTGGTTAGTTATGAACAATACAATGCCAGGATTAGTTATAACAGCATGCATGGGTGTTCCAATAGACACCATAACACAATTTTCAATCAGTTGCATAGCAAACAGAACCCAGGGAGATATGGAACCACAGTGGATATTACAACAGCATGCAGGTTACATTGATAGCAACAGGCCACCAATGATTCAACAGGGAGCAGCAATAAACAGACATTGAAATATTGGTATAACAATGGGGAGCATGTCCCAACAGTAGGTTTGTTAAAAACATGCAAATATGAATAAAGTAGTGTAGGCAAACTGTCCCTTCAAAATTCAAAAACAACAAATGATGCTCCAGACCACAGCTACTAAAAACATATAAAAGTTTAATCCAAAGTGAGTGCTTTTGTAGCTCAAGGCTACTTCGTCAGACAAAACTTACATCAAAATGTGCAGTTTATATACATTCAAGTTAAGTAATTAAATGAATGAAATGAAAAATTCATTGACACTAAGTAAACTCAAAATGTAAAACTGCATAAAGAAGCATCTTCCACATAGTTCATTCATCTAATATTATATAGGCTACAAAAATAATGAATACATAGCAAAAAATATATCAAAAAACATTTCAAGAAACATTTACCTAATACATAGGCCTATCTAAAGATACATATACATATTATAAAAACATATATTGTTACTATACAAAGTTTTCATTCACAATACATGGAATATATACTAAAATAAATACATGATTTATCTAGCCACTGTTATCTGATGCCTCTATCCATTAGTACTGATTTAATACCAATTTTATAATTGATACCCTTACTAACATTGGCTTGCAGCCTGATTATCCATTCAAGTTCTTTGACTTCGACTTTATTCTTAATACCACCCCCTCTGATACTGGATCTGACCATATCTGTCACTAAAAACTTGAAGTGATGCTCATTATCACATACCATGGTATGCTTCGCCAGGGTATTGGTATCTATTTGCCTAGAGATGTCATAGAAGTGTTCCCTCATGCAATCACATAGTCTACGTTTCATCATCCCTTCATAGAAACAGCCACATAATACACAAGTGGCTAGGTACCCTAAATTAATAGTATTGCAATGTGCTGTGAATTTAAACATATATACCCTCCCTGTATCAGGGTGGTTAAACTTCCCTGTACTGTCAAGAAAGTCACAGAACCTGCACTTCCCACACGGGTGTGTACCAAATACCACTCCCTCTTCAGAGTTAGTTGATTCACGACTAAGTCGTGGCCCACATAATATTCTTCTCAAACATTTCTTATTCTTATAGACATATCTAGGTCTTTCCCCCATGATTCCTTTCACCTTGTCATCTGCATATAAGATATTCCAGTTCTTATCAAAAATCCTTTGTAATAACTGTGTATTGCTAGAGTAAGTGAAAGGTATTCTCAATGTGTTGTTTCTATACTTCAGTGTTATGGAAGAGGGTTCCTGTTTAGAGAAGTATGGGGTAATATCTACTTCTCTTCTGCTATTAATATCCATTGTCACTTGATAAATTTCTGTCTCACTATAGCCTCTCTCCAGGAATCTATCTTTCATATCCATAAACTCCTTTTCAAATTTCATATCATTAGTTATTAACCTGGAGGTTCTCACCCCTTGTCCTCTAATCACATTTTTTGATAGACATGGTCAAATCCAGTATTAGAGGGGGTGGTATTAAGAATAAAATCAAAGTCAAGGAACTTGAATGGATAATCAGGCTGCAAGCCAATGTTGGTAAGGGCATTAATGATAAAATTTGTATTATACCAGTATTAATGGATAGAGGCATCAGATAACATTGGCTAGATAAATCATGTATTTATTTTATTATATATTCCATGTATTCTGAATGAAAACTTTTTATAGTAACAATATATGTTTTTATAATATGTATATGCATCGTTAGATAGGCCTATGCACTAGGTAAATGTTTCTTGATATGTTTTTTGATATGTATTCATTTTTTGTAGCCTATATAATATCAGATGAATGAACTAGGTGGAAGATGCTTCTTTATGCAGTTTTACATTTTGAGTTTACTTAGTGTCAATGAATTTGACTATGTACTTTTAAGCTAATTAATTATTTAATTACTTAACCTGAAGGTATATAAACTGCACATTTTCATGTAAGTTTTGTCTGATGAAGTAGCCTTGAGCTATGAAAGCGCTCACTTTTGATTAAACTTTTATATGTTTTTAGTAGCTGTGGTCTGGAGCCTCCTTTGTTGTTGTTTTTTTTGCATTGTTAAAAACATGCAATTTATTTTTTTGGTTATATTATTGTTGCAGATAGGGTGGGGGTGAGACAGAGAAATGAACAATTATTTATTACATTGCTCACAACTCTTCTGTACATTATAGTCTACTCAGTAGTCTCCAGATATAACCTGAAATTACAGATACCTATGGGTTTGGGATTGGCCAGTTGGTGTTATACACAGTTATCAGTTCACACTTCATACACCTAATATACAGCTGTACTTACCTGCTGGACCTGTGGAAAAAATTGAGTTAACACTACCTGACTGTTTCTACACATTAAAAGGGTTCAGCTTTGATATGTGCAATCATACTGCATGTGTGTGTGCTAATGTCATAGTCCACCTTCATTTTTGTACAGCACCATGGGTACTAGAAGCAGTGACCAATAGCTGTGATGGCGTGACACTTGAGGGACATTTTTTGGGGAAAACTAAGTGGTCTATGTACTTCTCTTGCAATCATCTGTAGCCTTGGGGCTGGCCAGTGTGTGTTCTACACAGTGTATGAGAGACACATCCTATGGTTAATATCCAGCCTGCCTTACCTGCCGAAGCTGTGGGAAAATGTGTATTTATACAACCTGACTGTTTGTAACAATACTCACATATTCTTGTGTGAAAATATACAGACAGCTTAGTACCCTCCCAGGATTCAAACTCAGCCAGTTTGTTCAAAAAGTAGTCACAATGCTGGTGTTTATCAAAACAAGCTAGCAAGGAACTGCTAGTTCTTATGTGAGTGTTTTCTACCTATTAGTCTGTGATTTGGCCAATCTGACCTTGTATGTCTGACATTCCTGCATGGCAGACAGTTGTTCTATTGTGTACTCACACTTTCAGATATTGCATTACAGGAAACAAGGATTAGCAAGCATTTTTAATATTCAGCTATCAGATCATAGTGCAGGGAAAATGTGTTATGCTTAATCTGTTTTACAAGACTTGATTGTTTGCCACATGAACCATAGATACTTAATGCTATCAGAGCCATATTTCCTGTGCAAAAGCTATACACATTTCCAATTCCTACTAACACATTGCAAATAAAAAACAACAGTCCAGAATTGTATAGTTTTATTGACAGGTTATCACAGTTTTATGTATATCACTAGCATTATCTGTGGTAATTTCAGTTTTATTTAATTCAAACAACACAAAGATTATATCACTGACAGGTGATATTCTGCTACTTTTGATTATACTTGCCAGCAAGATCAGTACTCACCAACCTTGGGCACAGCCTTTACAATCTGCTGCCACGTGCCTCCATGTTCGAAGCCCTCTCAGCTGCAGCTGTACAGGAGACAGAGACACATTTATGACTACCTATCCATCACATACACAGCCTGGACTATCTTAAACAGCAATTGATACTGATACTTACACACTACTGGGGCATTCCCTGCCCATCTTGTTTCCACCGGTCCAGAAGGTCCCTCTTTCTCCACTTGAGATCAGCATAGTGATGCCAAACCTGTTGACCAGTCAGAGGGATCCCAGTAGCACTGGTGAGTTCATAGGCGAGACAGTCCCAGGCCTCTGTTTTATATCCTGAGCCCTGCTACAGGCCCTGCAGCAGTCTCAGATCATGGTTTTCAACAAGGAGTCCAACAATGACCCTGGACTCCAGAATGCCCCAGCGTTGTGCACAAAAGTGAACACCTTTTCCTACTCCAGCCATGGTCCCTACAGTGATAAGTTCCAACTGGTTATAGGCTGTATCCTGTCTACAGGTTTAAATAGTGCTGATTTCCCACAGTTTGCCGTAATTGATTACCTTTGAACCTGCTGAGCTCAGCTAAGCTACGAGCAAACCTGCTTAGCTAAGGTTGGCAGTGCTTAAAGGGGCGGGTCCAGCACTGCTTATCACTGGGCAAATCCACTTAGCTTGGCTACTCACTGTTTAACATTCATATTTAAGCAATGCTTACAACCAGTAAGTGTGGCTGTGCTATGCTTGGCATTACATACATTTTAGTTTTATAGACTATCAGCTGTGTGGGATTGATTCATCATTCCCAACATATTATTAGTTTGTTTACCTTCCCTAACATCCATATCTGTGCTTTCATTACATTTATTCTTGTGTGACTATCTGTATAGGGCACTTGTGTTTATATGGGGGTTTCACAACTTTATTGTACTGACACCTCACATCTGACCCTAATACACTGCTCTGGTTGAAATATAAATTGTTTACTACATAATTACACTTAAAAACTACATTTGTGGTGATTTCAGATACCAAATATAAATGGCATCAGTGGGGCTAGAACCCTGCCTGTCTACTTACAAAACATATGCATTTACCACTACACTATTCCAGTATTATTGACTATGTTTGTGTACTGCTATTTAACTTCTTGGGCTGTTTCAGCTTGGCTAAGTGTAGTTAAGCAGCAGGCACACCTGCGCAGTTACGCTTAAACTTTCTTGCTGATGTAAAAAAAAAAAACATTACAGACATTTTTTAAGTATTTCTCTTGCAAACTTTATGGCTGTTAGACTAACAGGTTTTGATTTCTATGTATTTTCTGAAAGGTATGATGTCTGCACTTCAAATTCTCTGTCATTATTTTCTAACTTCATTCTTTAATGCTTTGCAACTATTTTGACAGTGGCCACTACACTTTTACTTTACAGCCGTACACTATACAGCATTTTGGCCACATCTCTGATGTTCAAAGAGTGATCTCACTCTTTTTGTATTGCTGTATGGCAATTCTGTTATCCAGGAGGTGTGTATTTTGTGAGAACACTGTTCTCAGACACACCCCGTGCGCTCGTACACATTTCCATGTACATATTGCAGCACAGCAGCACCTTCATGCATATGCATGGCACACTGCTGTGCTATACGGGAATGGCACCTTCCGTACAGGAATAAGCTATCCCTGTACGGAAGTTTGCTGAATCTCAGGGTCGATCAAATAACATCTTCCAGTAATCAGTAAAGTAAGAGTGGAGTTTCAAGGTGGGAATTAGGTATTTGTGAGCTAATTATTTAATAGCTATATGTTTAAATCCATCCCATGACAAAGAAAATCTGTCTTTCCAATTAAGAGTTATATAATACTTGATCAACACAAAAAGAGAAATTAAAATACATAATTGCAGTTTATACAACCCAGGTGGGGGAATGTGTAATAAGGTGAACTTTCAAGACAGAGTAAACTTCTCGTACCCCATTTTGTCCAGTTAAATCCTTAAGGAGCACCACAATTTGTAAACACATTTACAGCTCAAAAAAATATGAATTCTTTCTTTTTTATATATTTATTAACTCACAGCACAACAAACAACTAAACAATACCCCAAAACTCTGCCCAAACTAATGCAACTTAAAAATATGTCTCAATCCCTTCTCTGAAAAAATAAAACATTGGTGTAGATTCAATACAGACTACAGGGTCCTCAAAAACTGTGTGTGCATCACAAAGTGACATGCACAAAAAAGCATATCATTTTGTATTCAGTAAGCAGCTCTACATGGTGTGTAGAGCCATGCAAACACAGTAAGCATCATGGCATGCTAATTTCAGCATAAGCAACTGAATTGTATGTTAATCAGCCATTCCAAGATTGTGGAGCTATTCAACAAGCAATAAAGCAATTGTGTACACTCAGTGCGGTTTCTGCCTGGGAATTCCAAAACCTTTCCCACATGAAATTCATGGTAATGCAAAACCTGTTATTCTATCAACTTTCTAAGTTTGTAAGACCAAAATATTTCAGAATTGTCCCTATTTTTGGACCTTTGTCCCACTTTTATTTATGGCTCGGTCAGCTTTGTTGGTCTAAGTGATTGAGAGATATGTAAACATTAAAAATCCTGTAAGAAAATAGTACAATTTGCAAAAGAGCATCAAAAACACATATGCACCAAGTACTCAGCCAGCTATGCACCCTGGGCATCAGACAAAAGACATCTGTATCCCTGAATCCAAAAGAGAGAAAATGAAGGGACATTGCACAGGGTGTTGTTTGGGAGGGCAGAAGGTCAAGGCTGATATAAAAGGTAGTGAGTGCATATAAGTAAGAAAGAAAGACAGGCAAACATTTGGATAAAGTATCAAATGGCCACTGAGACAGAATGAGCCTCACAAATGACTCATCTAACTGTTATGTGTGTGTGCCTGAATGGGCAGACAAGGAGAAACATGTGTTTGAGTATGTTTACAAGAACACAACCAAGCTCTGTGCTACCTCTTTGTCCTGGTATGCTGTACTGGTATAACCAGTGTATTTTACAGCTGACAGTCTGTCATCATCCCCGACCATGAGAACTGGCTCTGCCAGCAGTTGCACTGGCACGTCCATGCCCATGGTCAGATGCACTGCAGCTACCTGAATGTAACTGATGTCTGTGGGATGAGTACACCCAGGACCACAAACCCATGATATACTATGTCTGGGTGTAGACACCTCAACCACTGACAGAGCAGTGGAAGTAATGCCACTATGGCAGCGTGCTCAGACATGGCCACTTTGGCTAACATCAGATGATGATGCTGACCTAAGACCATGTGGATGCTGTCCCCCTCCCAGCAGATGTTCCATCACAGATACTGCCCATTCCATCATGTCATTCATCTGATCCATTGATTTGGCAATACAGTGGAGGCAGTCATGCATGTCAGCCTGTGTCACATCTACAAACCTCAGCATTTCCTTGGAGGCTCTATTGGAACATGCCTGTGTCTCCATGATGGCCCTAAACATATGTTGAGTGGCACATAAAGACACACCAGGATCAGGTGGAGGGTGGACAGCATGCCTCCTCCAAGCACCCCTAACAACCACCTGCATGGTACTTTGCCCACACCTTGGCTACAACCAGAGTCAACTGGCACTGAAACCACAGTAACCACACTACCCTGATCAAATGTCTTACCCTCCACCTGTCCAATATCTAAGGTCTCACTGGCATAGGTAGGCATAGGTCTAAAGGCTGTATCTGTCAGAAATCAGGGGGATGGCTGAATGTCAACCTCAATGTCAGATTCAACCTTTGCACCCCCTCCCCAACTATGCCTCTGTTTGGAAACCATCAACATCAGAGTCTGCCAATACTCTGACATCAGGGGGTAGGAGTCCTATACTTCCACTGGCAGGATCACCTGTAATTATAAGCAACAAGCACAGGAAATAAATTAATACCTACACTACAATTTAATATATATTAACAAACTAACACTGGTGCCACTGTCACAGATGGTACAGCAGTGCACAAACACTCATGACACCCACCTCACACATGCAGATAAATGCATATTCCTGTCAAATGCTTATCAGTACTCAAATAAAATTGTTTGGCTTACCATGTGTAGATGACTCCACACTTGCTGGAAGAAGTTAGGCAAATGGTAAGGACACCATCATCACAATAACACAGGGAGATCAAATTTTCCTTTACATGTCTGTTAACAATACGTTTAACTGAAACTTGGCTGACACATCCACTCAAAGCCCATGTGTAATGAACCAGAATGTGTTGTTAACTGTATCAAATTATCAGTAGGTTCCCCCCAAAATAATTAAAACAACTGAACTATTACTTTCAATATTTTACTATACAAGAAAATGTTAAAAACGGACATATGTAACCTTACCTGGAAGTATATCCTGGGACATACTTGTCCTTCCTGAAACATTAGCACCAACATCAATCACATGTTGTTGTGCACTTTCCACTCAGTTCTTTGGATCTCTGACAGTGGACAGGAACTCTTCATTTGGTGTCAGTGGTGGCTCTGTAGCAGGCCTCCACCTCTAGCCAGCTGTCCATGGGTCACTACAGCTGCTATCCTCTGGGCCGATGAAGTCATATCAGTGGGCTTATGATGCACCTGATAATAAGTCCTGCTGTGCCCCCCCCCCATATCATTCACTATCTGGTTACAAATCTGCATTCTGTCAGACATATCCCCACGTCCTCTCTCAAGCAGAAAAGCACCATGTCACCTAAATGCTTGGACAATGACATCATTTTTGGAATCACTGAAAGTGGGTTTGCGGGGATTGGAGCACTTGAGTGCCATAATGCTAGGTGACATAAAACAAAAAAGGATATTACACATAAATATCACATATATAAAAGTACTGCTTATATATCTATATCTATATATATATATATATATATATATATATATATATATATATATATATCTATATATATATATATATATATATATATATATATATATGACAAAATGCCTATGCCACCAGTAAGCTTCTAAGAAGTGCATACAGATAAAAGTTCCCTTTTCTAATGCATATATATATAATGTATTTTCCTAGTAATGTGAGCAAATCTACTATGTAACTGAAAAAAATAATCATACCATATCAAGATCAGTGGTCTTCTGTGCAGATAAATCCAAATTAATAGCAATCTTCTTCTGTGTTGTCTACATACACAAATCTTCTCAACCTTCAGGTTCCCTAGCCACACAGTTACCTTCTTATAGTATAGATTCAGGCCTGTGAACACAGTACAGATACAAATGAGGTGTGAACTTAGTATTGCTGAATCCCAAACTTTTGGCTCCATGTAGCAAGTATAAGCATAGTGCAGACACTCCCTCAATGTTTGTTGCTAACAGACTGCAGCTGTAAAGGATTACTGGTAGGGAGAAGGAAAGCACAGCAGCAATTCAGACTCACTTACCTGCAGTGGGTGTGTCAGCCAGGTTACACTTACAAAGTGTAGAAGTAATTGTATCAAGCTTTTAAATGGAAGTGAGCAGCACACATTTTCAGTTCTTGTTCACTAATGGCTAAACTCATCTATAGAAAATCTACATTTTCAAATCAATATTTGCATAGAGAAAGCTTACATCCACTTCATATTTTTTTAATAGTGAAATGAAGACGCTGAGGACATTTTTTGAGGCAAGAGGTTATGATGTGTTATGGTTAGAACTTATTGAAAATAAAGTAATAGGTTTGAGAAAGGGTAAAGCCTGTCCTATTTTGCTACTTAAATGCAATTGTCTACACACAATATTGCACATGATAGAAATGGGGTTAATAATAACAAAGAATTTTCATGTGCATTTGTTTTACCTATTACAAATGAAATGTGGTGTATTAAAAATATTATAGTAGATAATTGGAAGGTATTACTTGGCAATCAGGATCTTATAAAAATTATAGGTGAACGACCTAACTTTACATTTAAGAAAAAAAACAATATTAAGAGCTTATTAGAACGTGGAGTAAATAGGGGTGATGGTATTGTAGAAAGTAAAATTCTGACTAAAGGGACCTATGCTTGCAATAACTGTAGACAATGTAGATATATAAGTAATTCTTAGTCAGTTCAATTTTTTCATACTGGGAAGATACATTGGTCTAAAAATTACTATACATGTAATAGTGAGATGGTGGTTTATATAACCCACTGTCTTTCATGCCCAAGCTATTATATTGTTATAACTACAAGATATTTAAAGAAAAGAATTAGTGAACATCTTTTAGCTACAAAGAAAAAAGATTTAGCTAATGCTTTAGGAAGACATTCCATTGCATGTAAAAATTTTAGAAGTTCACTTTTTCTGTCTTGGATAGTGTAGGCCAAAAAGTATTCATGAGAGATAGTAAAGTTATTTTGGAATGTAAAGAATCTCTTTGGCAATATTACCTAGGAGCAGACTATGCCCCTGGGTTACATGAAATGATAAATATAAAATGTTTCTTACAAATGAAAAAGTAATTTATATGTTATATGTATTATTTGATACTATGTATATGTAAAACAAAGGATTTATTCTAATTTTATCTTTTTGATATGAAATTAATTAATGACATAATTTATCATGTGATTAAATGTATTATTATATAAAGTGTTTATGAGTGGAGTTCAAACTGTTTCTGAAGAAGTTCACAAGAAATAAAGTGAATGAAAGCAATAATTTTGGTGTCCGTACTTTCATAAGTTGGCTGGATTAGACCTTCAGTGTCTATTCATTTGTTTTGTGAAAAGATTTTTGTGGCAACTTACTAAGGTTTCGTGTTGGAGTTTGAGTTTTGGTCTGGTTCCATCTAAAACTGGTGAAAGTATGTCACAGGACACGCTTTTAAATTTATCCACTCATCCTGTTCCCGACAGTTTTGCTCATTTTTTTGGAGTAAATTACCAACATGATTACAACTGCTATTCAAAGGGGACTTGAAAATGCAGTTAGTTGTAGCACTGGATCCAATGAAGAACAAAACGTTTCCGGACAAGGTCGGAAGGTTTTAAATCATACACCTGCCTCGGAGGCTGATGGGACACAGTCTGGAGATATACCATCAGTTCAAAACAGCATTTTGGAGGATGTTTTACAAACAACCAAAAATCCTTTTGCTGACATCGAAGAATTTGATCTGAATGCATCTGTAAATAAACTACTTCAAATTCAATGTTTGAACAAAAATCTTGCAAACAAACTATTTTTGAGCTAGAGAAGTTAACTTTAAAATATGTTATGCTGGATGTTGAAATCAGTTATCTAACGGAATGCACTAAACGTTAAGTGTGTTTCACAAGGACTGAAAACAAATAAGTTCCCTAACTGTGTTTCATTTGGTGACAGCGTTTATTTTAAACTTGTAGATATGTTCAACGATTTTGGCATCAATTTGATGTGTGTACTAACGGAACATTATTGCAAACAGTTAGAAGACACTAAGAATCAAATGAGTGACTTAGACAAGAAGATTAAGAACTTTGCTTGTCTTTCCTTGTTTAACAATTTATATTGTGGTATTGCAGCAAAGGCGAAGAGGCAATGAGCCACGATAGTGGCAAGAAAACAAAAGAAATTAAGGCGAGATATTTTTGCCTATGGAAATAAGACTGCATATACTGTGAACAACAACAATTCTATGAACATTTATAGTGGTCATTTAAACACCAAAGTAGTTAGCAGTGGAAATAATCCCACTTTGTGTCTTAATTCAAACTGTGTTGAAAATAACAATAATTCACAGAGCTCCTTTGGTGTTAATAATAATGATGTTGCAATGAATGTTGAAAGTGGTCAAACCACGGATATGCATGAAAACAATAGTACTACAAATTTTACTGTTAATGAAGGGGCAAGCACTTCTAATAATGTGGCCCCTTTTTTGGTAGACAAACAAGGAAACAAGCGGGGACCGACCTGGTCCAAAGTAGTACAGAACAAAGGAAAGGGAAGGGGCAGGAGCAGAAAGAAATGGTAGTTGGATGTAACACTACTGGATATGATATAGAAATTCACAATTTGTCGGGTGTGGTTCTTTCACAACCCGTAACTGAACTCCTAAAGAAAGGTTTTTCTTTTATTCCTAATAATTCCTTCAATATAGCTAGGGTTATTGTTGATTTTAGACTAGCTTTAAGAAAATTGAATTTAAAATATATTATGCATGATATCAATTGTGGTTCTCCTAATGTGGATCCTAGAAAAGTTAATAACTATAATCCACCTTTATTAAGTACGCTTCAAGTATTTCAAAATAAATGTGAAACAGGCTTTAGACCCATAAAACCTGATAGGAACATTAAAAACTTAAATGAATCAGAAGCAAAGGCATTGAAAACCTTTAGCGAAAACAGTCAGCTAAGAGTGATTAAGGCTGATAAGGGGGCAAAATAGTTATCATGGACAAAAAAGACTATAATAGTTCTATAGAAGACTTGTTAAAAGATGACAAAAAATATAAAAAAGTGGATGTTAACTTTATTAATCATGGATATTTACACTTAGATACATGTTTATTGATATGTTCTGCCAAGGTGAATAAGATCACCAAAGCTATACATACTTACAAGTTGAACATCCAAAAATGGCAGTCTTTTTTGGTATACCAAAAATACAGAAGAATAGTTTAAATCCTCCCTTCAGACCGATTATATCGGCCACTAAATCCAAAACTGAAACTCTTTCTACTTGGTTGGATTTTATTCTTAATCCCATCATGCAAGCCTCAAAATATTATTTAAAAGATTTCTGGCATCTGTTGGAATTATAAAGAGATTTAAATGTACCAAATTAAGACTTTTCTTTTGCATCATTAGATGTTTCTTCACTGTACACATGTATTGACCAAGAAATAGGGGTAGAATTTCTAAGAGAATACCTGTCTAAAAACAGTGCTTTAAATAATTCTAAAATTAACACAGTTTGTACCCTGATGGAATTGGTGCTTGATAATAATTTCTTCAGATTTAATAATCAATTATACAAGCAGATTTTGGGGATTGCAATGGGAGCAAGAGTTGCTCCAGCATATGCTAATCTTGTGATGGCGAATTAGGAAGACAAATTTGTTGACAACAGTAATCTCGGTAAAAACATTTTATTTTACCTTCGTTACATTGATGATTTGTTCTTCCTTTGGCATGGCACCGCTGAAGATTTTGATAAATTTGTAGCATATCTGAATGGCACTTCAGATTTTTTTTAGTTTTCCATAGGAGGGTATGGTCAAAGTTTGAATTTTCTTGATCTACATTTGACATATGATGTAGCATCTAAACAGTTTATTAGTAACATCTATAGAAAATCTACATTTGCAAATCAATATTAACATAGAGAAAGCCTACATCCATTCCATATGAAAAAAGGAGTGGTTAAGGGACAGCTTATTAGACTGAGTAGATTAACATCGCAAGATGAAACCTTTATTAGTGAAATGAAGACTCTGAGGACATTTTTTTGAGGGAAGAGGTTATATGATGTGTTATGGTTAGAACTTATTGAAAATGAAGTAATAGGTTTGAGAACGGGTAAAGCCTGTCCTATTTTGTCTATTCAAATGCAATTGTCTACACACAATATTGCACATGACAGAAATGGGGTTAACAATAACAAAGAATTTTACATGTGCATTTGTTTTACCTATTACAAATAAAATGTGGTGTATTAAAAATATTATAGTAGATAATTGGAAGGTATTACCTGGCAATCAGGATCTTATAAAACTTATAGGTGAACGACCTAATTTTACATTTAAGAAAAAAAAAAACAATATTAAGAGCTTATTAGAACGTGGAGTAAATATGGGTGATGGTATTGTAGAAAGTAAAATTCTGACTAAAGGGACCTATGCTTGCAATAATTGTAGACAATATATAAGTAATTCTTCGTCAGTTCAATTTTTTCATACTGGGAAAATAGATTGGTCTAAAAATTACTATACATGTAATAGTGAGATGGTGGTTTATATCGCCCAGTGTCTTTCATGCCCAAGCTATTATATTGGTATGACTACAAGATGTTTAAGGAAAAGAATTAGTGAACATCTTTTAGCTATAAAGAAAAAAGATTTAGCTAATGCTTTAGGAAGACATTCCATAGCATGTAAAAATTTTAAGAAGTTCACTTTTTTTGTCTTGGATAGTGTAGGCCAAAAAGTATTCATGGGAGATAGTAAAGTTATTTTGGAATGTAAAGAATCTCTTTGGCAATTATACCTAGGAGCAAACTATGCCCCTGGATTAAATGAAATGATAAATATAAAATGTTTCTTACAAATGAAAAAGTAATTTATATGTTATATGTATTATTTGATACTATGTATATGTAAAACAAAGGATTATTTTGTTCTAATTTTATCTTTTTGATATGAAATTAATTAATTTATGACATCGTTTATCATGCGATTAATTTTATTATTATGTAAAGTGCTTATGGGTGGAGTTCAAACTGTTTTTGAAGAAGTTCACAAGAAATAAAGTGAATGAAAGCGTTAATTTTGGTGTCCGTACTTTCATAAGTTGGCAGGATTAGACCTTCAGTGTCAAGATACAGTCATCCAGTGGCTGGATGAGTTTGGGACTACTGACATCCCACAGTTGTGAAAGTATACAGATAAAGATTCTTTAAATTAGATAGAAAGCTGGATATAGGCAAGACTGGTATGCATAATTCTCTTCTCTTTTTCTCTCCTTTATATTCGACAGCCTACCAGGAGATGGCAGTAAACAGGGAAGCCCATACTTATCATTTAGAAATACTTAGAGAAGCAAGGGGTATGTATGCAGCATAACATGAGTATTATCTTATCTAAAGTATTGTTCTTCCAGGATCAATATCAGAAGACCAAATGGGAATAACAGCAAACAGCAAAACATCAAAAAGACCGGCTCTCTAACTTGCTGTTGTGGGAGGCTGTGCCCCCCACACCCCCCACTAAATATATATTCCAACTCTGAGATTGCACTACAGTGAGGACAGGACAAACATTTTAATCTTCACTGTACCGCGATCTCACAAACAGCACTTTGAGGTCCGGTCTTTTCGATGTTTCGCCGTTCACTGTTATTTCCATTCGGTCTTCTGATACAGACCTGTTCTTCTAAACAGTAGTAGAAAATTAAACATGCTTATCTTAATTGTAAAATCAAGCATGCATGCGTCAGGCTGTAGGAGTCAATTGTAATAACTCATTTGGATGCTGTGGGTTCAAATCCCACAAGTAACAGATATATTGTAAAATTACGTAAAAAGATTACATAATAATTTCAACAAAATTGGCATACATGCCATGCTGTTTAATTAATCTGTATTATTTGACCAAGCATATATGCAGTGTATACATATTGTAAGCATTACTTAGCATAATCATCAGTTATCAAACTTTGTAGTTGTTAATAAGTATACTTAAATGTAAAAGTAGAAATAAATTATTTATATTGTACTAATTTATTGTATGTCACATATGATGGTGCTAATAATCTTTTTTTTTCTTTTACCCCAACCCTTATCTCTCTCTTTTTTATATTTATATGTGTAGTCACAACTCACAAAATACCTTACAGCACAGGGAGGTAGGCCAACCACTGTGTCTCAGCCTAACCCTCTCCAGCTACTCCTGCACCAACGCCCAGCAAATCTGTGACCCAACCTGGCAGTACTGCCTCTGCTGCCCCTGCATTACATGGGCACTCCACATCAGTTAGCATTACCCTGACATCTGGTGCAGTGGTATCCTCCAAGAGTACTGTCAGAGGTGGGGATTTTGTCACCCCAAGGAGATGCCAGGCATGTTGCATGAGGTGATGGAAAGCACCATTGGTGCAAACCTCAGTCAGATGGAGAAGATGCTCACTAGAATGCTGGGCAAACAAAAATGTCAAGCACTCCAACAGCAAGCTGAGGAGAAGGACAGTGATGTCAGTTCTGAGAGTGACTACTAGATTATCATTGTCACCATGTTTGATGGACATCAGCATCTGATGTTCCCTCCCTATCCCCAGTCATGGTGTCCCCCAACCTGTTGTGTACCTCACCATCCCTGTCTCTTATCTTGTTTGTCTGCATATGCTTCCTCACCTACCCTACTTACCTGACCCAGAAATACCTACATCCCTTACCCAACATTTATCTCTTATTGAAATAAGAAATCAAAAATGTACACCTGTCCCCCAAAAAAAAATCAAATATATTGTCTCATACATAGCTCTCCACTTCACACATGTGTCTTCTCAACACACTTAACTTTGTCCAATTTGCTATGCAATAGGATTACTTTGTTGTCACCCATCTTTGTTGAGGTGACAGTCCAAATTCAGCCAATATTCTTCATTTTACACTGTTGAAAATGTGGATAACTATGGTTCTTTCCTATGTCCACCCTGCACATCCCTATAATGCTTTCCCTTTGTTTTTCTCCCTGCCTGCCCCCCTATATTACATGTTCCCATCTATCTCTTTTTAACACCTTTAATCTGGTCAAAAAATAGAATCATGCACCTCACACATAAATAATAAATACCCAATGAAACCCTTCATGTTTTGACTCATGTTTGCACAGCATTTCACATCATACACCAATGCCAAGCGGTGGTGAATGGCTCTTCACATCCAATGACATGGTGTGGTTACCACTGGGCAATGCTGCTTAAACCGGCTGTGTGAAGGAAACACAGAGTTAAAGTAGAATAACAGCAGTCATATTAAAAATTGCATTTAAATAACTATTTTATTTAACCTGATGACTGTACCAATATGTAACTCCATAAATGTACAGTTGACATAAACCACTTGAGTAGTGTGTGTTTAAATATAGTATTTCACTGTATTCATTCCTTCTCACATTCCAAATAATTATTACATGTAATTATTTAATTACATCATGAATACATATTTAAAATCATTATCCAATCCCTGTATCATCTGGGCTCAAAATAAAAGCTCTGAGCTCTTACACCTGTAAGCCAGCAAAGCAGCAACTGTGTTTCTTACACTCAGTACTATCCAAAGTGCTGAATTCCATGTCTCTCTGCTTAACATGTTTGTGCAGAGGAAAGAAAACGAGTAAAACTCTCATAATTTTATCACTGAAGCAGAGGCTTGCATTTGCTCATCGTTTAACTACACACAAACAGGGAAACCAATATAAATACTTTTTTAAGGTTATATGATTTATAACACATTTCTGATATGAACTAGTTATGAACACCATAGTATCTGTTAGCTATGTCTGCCATAGCCAGTATGGAAAAGTACTACTCAAGTTCAAGTATGAGTCCTTAAATGTGTATCTCACATTTGTAAACACTTTGCCATTGATGTCACAAAACAGCTGCTCAGAAGTGCACTATGGAAAGTGCTTATAAGCATAAATTACATATGTTTACTGCATAGTTACTCTTTATCCTATTAAAGTCCATGTATAAACACAACCAAAGGGAAGGCACTTTTTAATGACTGAGCACATGCACTGCTGTCATGATTTACCTGCACCCATGCATTTGAAACTTGGAATCTCAGTACTTTTCCCAAATATCCACTACACTACACTACAGAAATAAATATCAGAAGTGCTTTGTTACATACCTTGTACATTGTTAAACTGACCATTCACATTCAGATTGTATAATACTCATACTAATGTGGACAGCAATTATTCACAAATATGAACACACAAATCATCTTCTTTCGGCTGTTCACATTAGGAGTCGCCACAGCAGATCACCTGTTTCCATTTCTTCCTGTCCTCTGCATCTTGCTCTGTCACACCAACCACCTGCATGTCCTCTCTCACCACATCCATAAACCTTATCTTAGGCCTTCCTCTTTTCCTGTTACCTGGTAGCTTTATCCTTCGCATCTTTTTCCCAATATACTCAGCATCCCTCCTCAGCACATGTCCAAACCAACGTAATGGTGCCTCTCTGGCTTTGTCTTCAAACCTTCCAACCTGCTAATATACTTATTCCTAATCCTGTCCACCCTCGTCACACCCACTGCAAATCTTAACATCTTTAATTCTGCCACATCCAGCTCAAACTCCTGCCTTTTTGTCAATGCCACTGTCTCCAACCCATATAACATAGCTGGTCTCACTACCCTCTTGTAGACCTTCCCTTTCACTCTTACAGGTACTCGTCTGTCACAAATCACTCCTGACACTCTTCTCCACCCACTCCATCCTGCCTGTACTCTGTTCTTCACCTCTCTTCCACACTCACTGTTACTCTGAACTACTGACCCCAAGTATTTAAACTCATCCACCTTCGCCACCTCTACTCCTTGCATCCTCAGCATTCCTCTATCCTCCCTGTCATTCACACACATATATTCCGTCTTAGTCCTGCTGACCTTCATTCCTCTTCTCTGTAGAGCATATCTCCATATCTCCAGAGTCTCCTCCACCTGTTCCCTACTCTCACTACAGATCACAATTTCATCTGCAAACATCATAGTCCACGGGGACTCCTGTCTGATCTCGTCTGTCAACCTGTCCATCACCATTGCAAATAAGAAATGGCTCAGAGCTGATCCTTGATGTAACCCCACCTCCACCTTAAACGCATTTGTCACTCCCACCGTAGACCTCACTGCTGTCACACTACCCTCGTACATATCCTGTACCACTCTTACATACTTTTCTGACACTCCTGACTTCCTCATACAATACCACAACTCCTCTCTAGGCACCCTGTCATATGCTTTCTCTAAGTCTACAAAAACACAATGGAACTCCTTCCGACATTCTCTGTACTTCTCCATCAACACTCTCAGAGCAAAGATCGCATCTGTAGTGCTCTTTCCTGGCATCCTGGCATGAAACCATACTGCTGATCACTAATCATCACGTCCCTTCTTAACCTTGCTTCCACTACTCTTTCCCATAACTTCATGCTGTGACTGATACATTTAATCACTCTGTAGTTACTACAGCTCTGCACATCACCCTTATTCTTACAAATCGGTACCAAAACACTTTTTCTCCATTCCTCAGGCATCCTCTCACTTTCCAAGATTTCATTAAACAATCTGGTTAAAAGCTCCACTGCCATTTCACCTAAACACCTCCATGCTTCCACAGGTATGTCATCTGGACCAACAGCCTTACCATTCTTCATTCTCTTCATAGCTATCCTTACTTCCTCCTTGCTAATCCATTGTACTTCATGATTCACTATCCCTACATCATCCAACCTTCTCTCCCTCTCATTCTCTTCATTCATCAATCCCTCAAAGTACTCTTTCCATCTCCTCAACACACTCTCCTCACTTGTGAGTATGTTTCCCTCATTATCCTTTATCACCTTTACCTGCTGCACATCTTTCCTAGCTCGGTCCCTCTGTCTAGCCAATCGGTACAGGTCCTTTTCTCCCTCCTTAGTGTCCAACCTTTCATACAACTATTCATATGCCTTATCCTTAGCCTTCACCACCTCTCTCTTTGCCATGCACCTCATCTCCTTATACTCCTGTCTACTTTCTTCATCTCTCTGACAATCCCACTTCTTCTTTGCCAACCTCTTTCTCTGTTTACTCTCCTGTACTTCCTCATTCCACCACCATGTCTCCTTGTCGTCCTTCCTCTGTCCAGATGTGATACCAAGCACCTTTCTAGCCGTCTCTCTTACTAGCTCTGCTGTAGTTACCCAGCTAGTTGGTAACTCTTCCCTGCCACCCAGTGCCTGCCGTAACTCATCCCTGAACTCCACCTCACAATTACCCTTTTTCAATTTCCACCACTTGATCCTTGGTGCTGTCCTCACACTCCTCCTTCTCTTCTTGATAACCAACGTCATCCTACAAACCACTATCCTATGCTGCCTACCTACACTTTCTCCAGTCACCACTTTACATTCTCCAATCTCCTTCAAACAGGCCCTCCTACATAAGATATAATCCACCTGTGTGCATCTTCCTCCACTCTTGTATGTCACCCTATGCTCCTCCCTCTTGTTAAAATATGTATTCACCACAGCCATGTCCATCCTTTTCGCAAAATCCACTACCATCTGACCTTCTGCATTCCTTTGTTTAACACCATACCTACCCATCACTTCCTCATCCCCTCTGTTCCCTTCACCAACATGCCCATTGAAATCTGCTCCAATCACCACTCTCTCATCCTTGGGTACATTCATCACCACTTCATCCAATTCACTCCAAACTTTTTCTTTCTCATCCATTGCACACCCAACTTGTGGAGCATATGCACTAACAACATTCATCATTACACCATCAATTTCCAGCTTCATAAACATCACTCTATCCGACACTCTTTTCACCTCCAAAACACTCTCAGCATACTGTTCCTTCAGAATAACTCCTACTCCATTTCTCCTCCCATCCACACTATGATAAAACAATTTGAACCCACCTGCGATACACCTAGCTTTACTCCCCTTCCATCTGGTCTCTTGCACACACAATATACCAACCTTCCTTCTGTTCATCATATCAGCTAGCTCTCTCCCTATACCAGTCATACTGCCAACATTCAAAGTTCCGACCCTCACTACCACAGTCCTAGCCTTTCTCCTCTCTTCCTGCCTTCAGCCATGTCTTCCGCCTCTTTTCCTTCTTCGGCCAACAGTAACCCAATTTCCACCAGCACCCTGTAGGCTAACAGTACTGGTGGCAGTCGTTGTTAACCTGGGCCTCGACCGATCCGGTATAAAAAATTTTCTTGGTGACTGCATGAAATGTTTTGGCAAAGTTTTACACCGGTTGCCCTTCCTGATGCAACCCTCCCCATTTATCCAGGCTTGGGACCAGCACAAAGAAATGCACTGGCTTGTTCATCCCCAGTGGCTGGGTTAAATATGAACACACAAATATGATCACAAAAATATGTGTGTCTGTATGTGACAATTTACGTGTGTAATGTACACAACATACTGGAAAAAACAGAAAAATGTCTAATTTCTGCTACATGCATTTCTGAAAGAAGTTTGCATAAAGTTTGACAAGCTGTCTCTTAAAGTATACCTGCACATTAGAAACACAACAGGAAATACTAGAGCCACACTTTGCACACCGCTCTCATAACAGGATATGTCAACCAGATCATATAATGATGATGGCATCATCTATAAAGACAACTCCGACAAGGCAAGCATGAACTTCAGTTGTGTTGCAACCATCACAATCTATGTTTTGCAGATTGGAACAAATTAATTACATGTGTGATAAATTAACACAACAGCTATATAATGTGTTTGTTTCTATGCATGTGTAAGTGTGTGTTCATAATCAAAGGAACATCAGTCTGTAACCTGTTATCAGTAGTCTGGTACCATGAAGAACTTTAATATCTTGACAGTCATACATCACTACCTATCTATTTCATATAGGCCTCCCAGCATCTTCTCCCAAACATGCAATGATGATGTCATCTACTATAAATTGTCCAGCAGCATTGTAAAAAACTTATGCTATAGCACTTGTATTTAATGCTGAGCTCTATAGCTGGTGTACTTAGGTAGGCATTCTAATCTCACTACGTTCAACTTATGTGTGTGTAGTTAGAAGATCATAACTGTGTTTCCTAGTGTCAGCATTACAGTCCCATGGAGTATAAATATTTTGACAGTTGTACATACCTACACATCCATTTCATACAGTCTTCCTAACAACTTCTGCCAAACATGCAATGATGATGTCATCCACTATAAATTGTCCAGCAGCAGTGTAAAAGTCAGATTTGTGCTGTGGCAGTTGCGCTAAATACTGAGTTTTCTAGCTGGTGTACTTAATGAGATAAGGGTTTTAGTCTCTATGTAGTCAACGTGTTTGTGTGTGTGCACTCAGAAGATGCTCACTGTGTTTCTTACAGTCCCAAAAAGTACAAATATTTTGACAGTTGCACATGCCTACACATCCACTTCATTCAGGCCTCCCAGCATATTCACTTCAACATCCAATGATAATGTCATCCAGTATAAATTGTCCAGTGGCATGGTAAAAGTCATACATATGCTGTGGTGCTTGCATTAATTATTGTGGTGTGTAAATAGGTAGGGGTTCTATTCTCACTACAGTCAATTGGTATTTGTGTGTTTGTGTGTGTGTATTAACTTGGTTGACATTCGAGAGAGAATTTTACACACTGAGACACTGCTATTACCATTTTCTTACCACCACACACTGCTGATGTCATCAGCTATAATGTATTGTCAGACACTATATAAGCCAGACTTGTGTTGTGGTGCTTGTGTTAAGAACTGTGCTTTGTAAGTAGATAGGGGTGCTATTCTCACTGCAGCCAACTGTGTGTGCATTCAGCAATCACTATGTTGACAATTTTAAAATGATACGTGAGTCCACAGCTATGTCAGTCCCTACTCTGAGCATCTTGTTGTAGCATACACTGATGATGTCAACCTGTATAACATGCACCTTGACAGTATTCAAGATAAACCTGTACAATGGCAGTACCCTTAACCACTGTGTTTGCAAGCTACTTTACTTACACATATAGGAGTTCCATTCTCACAGCAGACAACTTGAGTCTCTATGCATGCAAATATCACTTTTGAGAAATTTTCCACAGTGATGTGACTCCACATCCATGTCCTACACTCCTCTCAACATGTTTTCCTCTGCATAAAATGATATCATACTTCATAAAGTGCAATGTGACAGTGTTAGTCAGACATTTGTGATGTTGCTACTGTTACATTGCATGGCATTCATAGTCTAGCCTACATAGGTGTAATTTTCAAATCTGGCCTAGTCTACTGATATGTGTGTGTGTGTTTGTGTGTGTGTGTGTGTGTGTGTGTGTGTGTGTGTGTGTGTGTGTGTGTGTGTGTGTGTGTGTGTGTGTGTGTGTGTGTGTGTGTGTGGGTGTGTGGGTGTGTGTGTGTGTGTGTGTGTGTGTGTGTGTGTGTGTGTGTGGTTGGTGGTACATTATGGTCATTGTATGAACTTTGGAATCACCCTTCATTTCACTACCACTTAGGAGGGAACCTTTCACATAGCCCCATGCAGCCACCATCCTCCTTTTCCTCTGACCACATGACAACTATCCTGTTGAGGCATGGAGGATGTCCTCATGTCAAATCTGTATACAAACATCATGAAGCAGAGTCTTTCCTTGCACCTCTGCAAGCCATCTCCAGACAACTAAACATGTGATTGCTAATTCTGTCATGGTATGGTGTCCCATATACTGTGGCAGTATGCAATGCAATCCAGCAAATACACACATGCACACAATGGTCTTACTATCTTCCACAATTTAGATATAGGGAGTTATAATAATGGCTAGGACTTCATGTGATGTTGGCCATTAGCCTAATAATGTCATGTGATGCTATAAACAGTTGACATGTCACTGTTGCTGTCATTGACATGTACTGTATTGAGGTATAGATATACAGTATGGCTGGAAGAGGATATTACAATCTCTGATGTGAGTTAATGTATTGATGGCTATTGCTGCCATTTCATTACATGCTCCTTCTATAACAGCTGTTGTAATATGCATCCTGAGAAGTGTCAACATGGTATGCTACATTTTTATGCATATCGTTAGGGTACTGGGACATGTGTTGGTGTAGTGGAGCAGATCAGCCTTCTACACAGTTCACATTCCACAATCAAAGTGACACTTGCAGTATGGCAAAGGTTTGCATGTGTCTACATACCATCATTAAATGTTCTGTGACAGACAGCAATATAAATTCATAGTGATTACATACCCGCATAAGTTTTGCTTCATACATGTTATCATGCTGTGTTTGAATTCAATTACAACCCTGTGGAATTGATAGTGTGTGAAGTTGTGTTGCTATTCACAAGGATTATTGAGGTGGTCAGCAGCACCATCGTGTGACTATTAGCATTTGTGTCAGGAAATATTCTGCATGAGCCACAAAAAAACTGATTAATAAAATGTCCTTATATGCCATCAGACTGCTCAAACACAGCTTTCCCATGAAACACATATATAGGCATATATTGTGCAATTGATGTAAGTACATGACATTGATACTGTATGAACAGTACTAGTGTGTGGAATGTGATGAATGACCAAGGTTGTATTTGGAGGTCTTTTCACAGATCATTTATTCCAATGTGTGAAATTTTAATGTTAAGGGAAATACACAACTAAGGGCAGATCAGCATGTCGATGACACCAGACATACACAACCTGAGTAAATAGACAATCTGCTAGTGACAGTTTGTCTCACACATCACCCCATGACCCCACTGGCCACCAGTCAAAGTATACATGCAAACAGTACTCAGTTTTTATTCTCAGAGGGACAGCTCATCTGTGCACTCTCTACAGCTAATAACACAGAATCAATGGGTCCTGACAACATCACAGGTTACATATATGTGACTTGAAACCTGACCTCCCAAACACACTTGGATCTATACTTCAACACAGCCTCCAGGCAGCCTATGTTCCTGTAGAAGGATGCACAGCAACATGCATCCATCTGACTGGGGTGGACCATCACCTGACGCATGGAGTTATAGACCCATCCTGACTCTCCTCATCTGTAAGGTAGTCCAACAAGTCATCTTGGACTTTCTCTAAAAGGACTGTGACATCTGTTTACTGTCTTCAAGAAGGTTACCAAGGGCATGTATGATGACAACACCATCATCCTCTGTAACTTGACCTGGCCGAGGCATTTGACACAAATCCACAGTCAGGTATTATAGAGAAACTGTTTGATGTGGACATAAACACCTACATTAACAAGTGGATAGAAAACTGGATCACATAAATGTCTGGTAAATATGTGAAGTTACCTCTATCTAGAGTCAAGTGACCAGGTCCGTACCTGAGGATTCTGTGCTAGGCCCTTTCCTGTTCATTATTTATGTCTCAGATGTCAAAACTGGCATACACATCCTTTAGCCAACCATCTCACTTATGTGTAGCACAACTCCTGAGTATGAGCAGAACATCCAGATCAAAAGGCATTACAGCTCCATTGTTTTCAGCTCTCATCACATCGGTAATTGAATACAATGCACCCGTTTGTATGTACCTCCCAAAATATCTTCCATGGATGAGTTACTCAAGTGTACCACTTTTGCCAGAGTGAGCTCCTACACATCCTATCGGCAATACCTAAGTATTCTTTTTGGTACATAAACATTAGGGTTGACAGTGCAGAACCCTCTTCAAGGTGTTATACAAAATGCATGTGTGATACATGTTCCTGTGATGCACACAGTAAATACATAGCTGATTGACAACCTTTATGTCATGGGTTACATTTGTAAAAGTGTGGAATGTAGCATATATATGTCATGCAAACCTCTCAACTAGCCAGGATTGCTCATATTTCTACATACAGGTGTAGCAGTGTTCCACCTAACACCTCCAACAGATGTTAATTTTTGAGTAAGGTGTGCTTGATTCCCCTCATATATTACTGAAAAATGGTGTCAGTTGTGCAAGTCTGTTCATGCCGAACCATCTATAATCACTCACATTCACATATGCTAAGTGAATAACATGGATTAATAGTGGTATTATGCTGATATTGTCCATGATTGTGTGTGCTTCTGTCCACCATTGTACATGAGCCAGTTGCTATGTGTCCCACTTGTTTGAGAACCATGCTGACTGTACAGTCATATTGAGGCAACTCATTTTGCACAGCTTCACAATATGCACCTACTCACTATTGGTTATACTGTCCTTGATAAATGTACTCTCCAGTGTTCGTGTCAGGATGCTTCTGCCATGACAAATACTCTCCATTGATATGTCACCTTGTGTGACAGTCACATAATATTCACTAACTCTCTGATATTTGTGTGACAATACCCACAAAGCCACACAGGAGGTGTGCACAGTACTATGTACTGTATCATGTAGATATGTGATTAGTGTTCATGTACAAGGGTCTTGTTTTTCTGGGTTATGTACATTGACATGCCCTCATCTACTGTACATTACCATGTTTCACCTGTCCTCTTCCCCTGTGTGCATTTCTGCAATTCATATGTGTGTCCCTTTTCAATACTCATGCTTTCCCTGAATAATTATTTATAATGCAGTCTATGTACCCTTGCTGATCAGTTGCAAAGCTTTTATTCAGTATGCCTAAAACAGGTTTGCACACTACTCTGAACTGTATACACTTTCATATAATGTGTTGGAAATATATGCATGCTTTATTAAAAACCCTGGTAGTCATTGTGGCTTTCTGAGCAATCCCACAGACCTAGTCTGCCTGTAGGTAAATAGGAGTACATGTCTGCAGCTGCTTGTTTTGCTTTACATGGTTTCCTAGCCAGCTACACTGTTGCTGGCCGGAAAACCGCACTTACTTACTTTCAAGCCCAATGCACAGCATGCATATGCAGTTAGTGCTGCTGCTCATCATGCATTAAACTCTGTGTAGGCTTCACCCTAAGCTTACACAGAGTTTATTGAATCCCCAGGATTCTGACTACCAAAACCAATATAAATCTGAAGTACACAAAAACAACAATTAAAAATACATTTAAACAATGTACAGTAAACAAAGGTAAGATCACTATATCTAAAACACTAGTAAGTTCATAGGTGTATACTAGGCTAACAACCACTAAGCCTAGCCATGCAACCCAAATGTGCCTCACAAGTTGATTTCCCATCCAGTGGTCCAAGTTAGGCTTAAATTAGGTTGGGGGGGGGACTTTCATTCACATGGATGGGGAGCCTGTTCCAGAGAAAGAGAATTCTCTGAGATAGATATCTGTCTCTCCAATGTGTCCTATTTATGTTGCAAACAAAATCTAGGTCTTTAGATCTAGTAGTTCTGATGGTGTTTGTTTTGCAGATGTGCAAACAATTCATTAGAGCGGGGTCCATGGATGCCTTGTATGCCAGGCATAGAATACCTCTCAGTAGTCTGTAAGAGAATGAGTATAGAGCTAGGGGTTTGATGGGATCTACATAGGATATTTTGTTTAGGCCTCATATTCTTTTTGTAAGGAACGTTAGCAGACATTTCAGTTGCTGCATGTATCTGGTCAGGTACATTCCAAAAGAGTATCCAGGTAGAAAATGCATGGTGGAACCCAGACATAATCCAAGACAAATAATATAGTAAAAAAGATGTCCAAAGGGCTGAGGAATAAACTTTTATTAAAACAAAAAAATGGTAAGCAATTTCACGGTTACCTGCTTCTTCAGATCATGGACTGAAGAAGTGGGTGACCATGAAAGCATTTACCTTCCTTTGTTTTAATAAAAGTTTTTTTCTTCAGCCTTTTAGACGTCTTTTTTACTACATTCCAAAAGGGGCATTATATTCAATGATGGGTCTGATGAGAAATGACTATAGTGGTACAATGACTTCTCTGGTCCTAAATGCCATTCACTTACTTATAAGTTGAGCAACATAGAAGGATTTCCTTGCTGGCTTGGATATGTTGTTTGAAGACCAGGTTACTGTCTACATACTAGTGGGTCAACTCTTAGGGGTGTTGTATTGATGTCATAGTTTCCTGGTGTGGCTGACTTCCCAAAAGGTACTATAATGCATTTCTTAATTTTAAGACATGGCTTTGGCACCAGTCATTTGTCTGTGTTAGACCCTCATGTAATATGTTAGTGCCTTGGGGGATTCTTTGACTGCTTGCAGATTGCAATTATCTGCTGACTTGGTCAACCAAAGGCCTTTGATTTTAGCCTTGACATCTGAGAAGTAGATGTCAAAGATGATTAGGCCTAGCACAGAGTCTCGAGAGACTCCACTGGTGACTACCCTCTTGGAGGAAGTGGTCTCACCAACCCTAACCTCCTGGGCTCAATCTGTTTGCCAGCTGGCTATCCAGCATATTATATGGGGTTTATGTCTAATTCCATAAGTTTGTTAACAATGCAGAGTGGGACTTTGTATCAAATGTCTTATCAGGTCAAGATAGGCTGTATACACTGTTTTACTCTCATTCATTGCCTGGGTGACCTTCTCAAAGAAGTCCACCAGGTTCAGTAGGCATGACCTTCCTTTGACAAAGCAAGACTGAAATAGATTCAGTGTCTAATGGTCTCCTATGTCTTTGTTGATCATTTCCATATAATTATTTCCATGGCTCTGCATATAAGACTAGTCATACTAACTGGACTGTAGTTTATGAGATCTGCGGTTTGTCTGCCCTTATGAAGAGGGATGACTGCTGCAACTCTACATTCTTGAGGCATGAAGCCTGCTTTTTTACTATAGCTGGATACCAACTCCAGTAGCTCTGATAGGTCATGTTTTATAGTATTCAGGAGGAATCCTGGGGTATTATCAGGGCCCATTGAGGCCGTGTTCGTGGCCTTATCAGGTGCATTCAGTACATGTTCTGTATTTATAGTTGGAGAGGCTATGTTTGATGGAATTCCTTGGGTTCCTTGGGAGGTGGCTTGGGTTAATTGAGGGGTAAATTTGGAGCTGAATTCGTCAGCCAGCAAGTTTGCTGCATTACTCTTTAAAATCATTATCATCCCCCTTTTTCCTGTTTTCTACATTGGATCAAGGAGTCATGTCAACTGTCGCCATTTTTTAATTCAGTGTCACTCTTCTACCTTCTTCAACAGTCATGCATGGCTGTCGCAGGACTTATCTCACACAATCCATCCAGCTCTTTGCTGGACATCCTCATTTACTCTTGTCTTCTTTCTGGCTCTTTCAAATCTTCATGACCATATTGGCTTCTGCTTTCCTGTACATGTGCCTGAACCACTGTAGACTGCTCTCTTTGGCCTCTTCTGCAAATAGAGCTACTTTGGTTTCTGCATTGATGTCATCAATCTTGAATGTACCACTGTGTACACCTTACAGCCTGCCTCAGGCACTTCATTTCCATCAAGTGTAACTTCCTCAATTGTTCTAACTTCAGTGCTCAAATTTCTGTACCAAGCAGAAGCACTGATCACACCACTGTTTTGTACACTTTACCTTTCAGCTTATTGGCCTTCTTCTGTCATAGTCTATCTAACATTCTGTGCAAGTTGGATGTAGGCCCTCTGATTCTAGCTTTAACCTACTCATTCGGACTTTCCTTCTCCTCAACACCCTCTCCCAGATACTTAAAGCTATTAACCTGTTCCACTAGTTTTCCTTCTAAATCAGGTTCATCATCTTCTTCTTCTGATTTCCCTATTTGCTGCCATGACAACTCTCTTGCCTTTTCAAAGTTTCATGCCATATGCCTTCAGTTTTGCATTCAGTTCCCTTATCATTTGCTGTAGTTCTTGCTCAGTCTGTGTGTAGTACCACATTGTCAGCATACAGCAGCTTTATTAATCTGTCCACTCTGACTTGTTTGGTAATATAGCTTATCACCAGTATAAACAGCAGTGGGCTCAGAGGTGAACCCTGATGTACACCCACTGCCACTGGGAACCACTCTGTGAGTCGAAACACTGTTCATATTTGTGTCATTGGGCCTTGTACATAGTCTGCACTAATTCTACAAATGTTTCTGGGAATACAAAACCATCTCAAGACTGCCCAAATCAGCTTTCTTGACACCATGTCATATGCTTTCTCCAAGTCTACGAATACTCTGTTGGACTATTTCATCATCTCTAGCTTCCTTTCCACTCTCTGCCTCATTATAAACATCAAGATGGTTGCATTACATCCTGATATGAATCTGAGCTGCTCATCCCTATCTTACTATCTACTACTCAGCATATTTGTTTATCATCTACTCTTTCCAGAACTTTCATGCAGTGTGACAGGAGCCTGATATCTCTGTACAGCCCACAGCTGTAAATGTCTCCTTTCTTCTTACACACTGGAACCAGAAAGTACAGTTGTGTACCTACCATAAATGTAGATGTTCGAGTGTATTCACTGTTGCAGTCATTACTCTTGGGTTATCCTGCTGGCAGGCGACTCGCGGTCGGCTTATCCTGCTGGCAGGCGACCCGCGGTTGGCCAGAATTCCAAAGTCTAAGTCCGGCGTCGGTTGCTGTCGCCTCTTCCCTGACATCAGTGCGTCAGGGGTATAAAAGAAGCAGCCAACGCCATTTTCTTCAGTTTTTCTTGCCCCAGATGTCAGGTGCTCCCAAAATAGGCTAAAAATATAATGCCAATAATTATGCATGCAGTAACTTCAGCTTCATCTACAAGCAAATACACCACATAGGTTGTATAAGATAGAGAAGTATAGGTAAGTCCCAGGAGAGGCTATATGGCCTTGCAAAACTACAGTGGTGAAGCCTGCTCTGGATTTAGAGTAGAGAGGTAAATGGTAGTGCTTTGTAAAAGTGTGCACTGAACTCCAAGTTGCAGCCTCTAAAATGTCTTTGGTTGGTACTCCTCTGAGAAAGGCTGCTGAAGTGGCTGCTGCCCTGGTAGAATGAGGTCTAATGGCCTTGGGCACTGATTTGCCATGTTGTGAGTAGCAGAAACGAATGCAGTGGCCTACCCATTTTGAAATAGTCTGTTTTGAGATAGGCTTTTCTTGAGATCCTGCAGCAAATGCCACTAAAAGTTGCTCAGTTTTTCTGAAAGCTTTAGTTCTGTCCAAATAGAAGCGTAGTTGTCTGTGTATGTCCGAGGAATGCAGAAGTCTTTCACCTTTATTCTGTGGGTTTGGATAAAAGGTAGGCAAATGAAAAGTTTGGTTGAGGGCCACACTGGACACTACCTTAGGCATAAATGTAGGGTTCGTTCTTAGAGAAACCCTGTCTGGGTGGAAAATGATGAAAGGTTCCACAGCCATGGGTGCCTGTAACTCTGAAACGCGTCTTGCAGAGGTTATTGCTAGGAGCAGAGCTGTTTTCCAAGATAAAAACTTTATATCATCTGTATTGGCTGGCTCAAAAGGCAGTAGAGTGAGTTTTTCCAAGACATAATTGAGGTCCCATGCAGGTATTGGGGCTCTCCTTGGAGGTCTTATGTTTTTGGCCCCTCTGAGGTACTGTCTTATCAATGGATGGGAAAAAATAGGAGGTTCCATATTGCAATGAGCTGAAATGGCTGAGGCATGAATTTTAATTGATGAAAAGGAGAGGCCTTTGTTCAGCATCTCAGTTAGGTATTGTAAAATCTGAGGAATATTTGGTACAGATGTGTCAAGTCCTTTTGCCTGGTTCCAAGCACAGAATCTTTTCCATTTGTCTACATAAGATTTTCTGGTACTAGGCCTTCTGGCCTCCAAAATAACATTCATCACTGCCTTAGAAAGAGGTGTGTTTTGAAAGGTTACATTATCTGCCATGCTGCCAGATTTAGCGTCCTGAGTTGGCTGTACAGAATCTGATTGTTTTGCTGGGTCAGTAAGTGAGGAATAAGAGGCAGTGTCCAGGCTGGGCCTTGAGACAAGTGTTTTAGGATTGGGTACCAGTGCTGGCGTGGCCAGTCTGGGGAAATCAGGATCATTTTTGGCTTCTCTTATCTGACCTTTAGGAGTACCTTGGAGAGTAGAGGCAGAGGAGGAAAGGCATATACTGTTAGACTTTTCCAGCTGAATGATAGAGCATCCACTTTCCATGCTTGCTTGTGATAAGTCCTTGTGCAGAATTTTTGTAGTTGATAGTTGTCAGGGGAGGCAAATAGATCTATGTCTGGGCATCCCCATTTCTTTATTATCATGCTGAAGACTAGTGGATCCAATTTCCATTCGTGGGGATCCGTAAGGTTTCTGCTTAGTTCGTCTGCCAGAGTATTGTTCTTTCCTGGCAGGAATTGTGCTTGCAGGTGAACTTGATAAGTCAATGCTGTGTTCCATAAAGTCATGGCTTGTCTGCAGAGGGGGTAGGAATGTGTGCCTCCATGCTTGTTTATGTACCACATGACTGTAATATTGTCTGTCCTTATCAGTAGATGGCCTGGATGGAGTAAATCCTTGAAAGCTGTCAGGGCATTCTGAACAGCTAGCATCTCTTTTTGATTGATATGTAGATGCATTTGGCTTGTTGGCCATGTGCCCTGAATACATTTTCCTGTCATGTGTGCTCCCCGGGCATAGTCTGATGCATCTGTTGTTACTGACTGCCTGGCTGTGGGTAGAGTGAAAGGCTGTCCCTTGTTGAGGTGACAGGTATGAGCCCACCATCGAAACTCCTGTTGCAGGAAAGGAATGAGGATAATTAATGCTTCCAGACTTTGACAGTGTTGAGTCCAGACACTTTTTAGGTACCATTGAAGTTTCCTCATATGCAGTCTGGCATACGGAATTAGTAGTATGCAGGATGCCATGAAGCCCAAAGCCTGCAGAATTTTTCTTGCAGATAACTGGGTCTTTGTTGACAACATTTTGAAGTAAGTAGTTAGTTGTCTTTGTTTTTCTGGCATGAGATAAGCCATCTGGGCAGTTTTATTTAAGCTTGCACCCAGGAATATTATCTCTTGACAGGGTATTAGTTTTGATTTATTTTTGTTTGCTGTGTACCCTAGGCAAATTAATAATATTTTTACGAATGCCAGATGCTTTAGTAGAGTGTCCTTGTTCTCTGCTTGTATAAGGCAGTCATCCAAGTAGGGATAAATTTGAATTCCTTTTTGTCTGCAGAATGCAATTACTGGTGCCAGGCATTTTGTGAAGACCCTGGGCGCAGTAGATAAGCCAAATGGCAGTGCAGAGAATTGGTAGTGGTTTAAGCCAGCTATGAATCTGAGGTATCTTCTGCAAGATTGTCTGATTGGTATATGCAGGTATGCCTCTTTTAGGTCCAAAGTTACAAGCCAAGCGTTCTTGCCCAGCATGGGCAGAAGCTGCTGCAGAGTCAACATTTTGAATTTTGGAACGTCCAGAAACGTGTTTAGAACAGACAAGTCCAGAATTGGTCTCCAGGTTTTGTCGTTTCTGGGGACTAAGAAAAGTCTTGAGTAAAATCCTAGTCCCTGCTCCTTTTATGGTACCTGCTGAATGGCCTTCATTTGCATAAGGCCTGAAACTTGCTTTTGTGCCTCTGTCCATTGATTGAGTGGCAGGTTTGGCATACCTTTTGCCTTTGGCAGGGTGTGAAAGTGGAACCTGTAGCCCTGGGACACTATATTCAATACCCATTTGTCCTGGGTGATCATGTGCCAATTTTGAGAGAAAAGTGCTAGCTTTCCCCCTAAGGGGGCTGCAAGAAGATAAGTGCTTGGTTCTGGCAGAGGCAAATCATTGTGACTGTTTTGTGTATGGCTGAGCTTTGTCTTCTCCAGTTTTGGAGGTAGAAGCACCCCACTGTTTAGGCCTGTATGAGCCCTGGGGCTGGGATCTGCCTCTGGGACATCTGTATCTGCCTCTTTGTGGCCTGTCCGACACTGGAAAGGACCAATTTTTTGTAGGCAGTTCCTGCTAAATTTTGATAGCTGCACCTGTAAGAAATCCTTTACTGTTTGCATAGATTTCGCTTTGTCCTCCATTTTCTTCAAAACCTCCTCTACTTTAACACCAAATAAAGCATCATGCTGTAATGGAGCATCTGATAATTTTGCTTTAACATGATCAGGCAGATTTTGTTCCTTTAGCCAAGAGTACCTCCTAATAATGGAACCCATAACTGCGGCCCTGCAGGAGGCCTCCAGAGAGTCAAAACCACATTGCTATGTATGCTTTCCCACTTGTTCAGTTGCATGCAATAAATCCTGTATTTCCTTATTTTCTGTACAATCAGAATTAGTCAACATTTTCTGTTTTAACAGTAACATTAAGTATTGCTGATATTTAATCATATGAAATTGACAATTTAAAGCCCTCACAGCCAAAGTAGCAGAAGTGTAAACCTTTTTTCCCCATCTATCTAGGGCCCTTGAGTCCCTGTCAGAAGGGCCAGGGTTTTTAGCAGTAGCGGCCTTAACCCCCTTGGGACCCTGAGAAATAGTTTCTGGGTCAGCAGTAGGGTTTTTATAAAGAAATTTATGCATATCAGGAACCCTGTAATATCTGTCTGGTTTAACAGGAGCTGTAAGGAATCTGGAGAAAGGCCGGACTCTGAAAATACATCATCTACAATGTCTAGCACAGGGGGAATAGCAAGAGGCCTGTGCTGAGGAAGTAAAAGAAAATCTCTGAGCCTTTTCTTTGATTCTGAGTAATCTTGGCTCTCCCAGTGGAAGTGTTCCCTCATGGAATGCAGGGTTTCCCCAAAAGAAAAATCCTCAGGAGGGGATGCTGAAGGAATGGATTCTTCAGCATCAGAATCCTCATAGGGAGGAAGAGAATATTCCTGTACAGAAGAGGAATCAGAGGAAATGGAAACCGGATCTGAAGAGTCATAGTCTGTCTCTTGCCTAGGCCTTTTGTCAGGAGGGGGATGGGAACCCCTGATCAAGGTAATAAGGTCTTCGGCCATTTTGAACATCTGTTTTTTAGGCATGGAAGTCTGTTGTGAAGAATGCTGTACTTGTTTCTTTGCCTTTAAAGCTGCTGTAGTCTTTGCTTTAGAAGCTGAGGTAGGCTTTACATATAACTGTGTAGGTCTGAATACTCCCTCAGAAGCCGATGCCTGCTCAGCAGCTCCGGACCCATCTGAGGGAAAAATTTCCAAATGTCCAATACCTTGAGTATCCAGAGGCCTAGCTGGCTCCACGTGGGAGTCATCAGTGGCCTGTGGCTCTGAGGTAGCAGGTGTCAGGGGCTGCGAAAGCACCTCGCTGAGAACCGGCGAATTGGCGACTGGCTTAGCGGAAGCCTTATCGTTGGTTTTGGATCTCGGATGCCTATCTTTCTTTTTTTCCTTGCGTTTTTTAGAAATTCCAGTCATTGGCTGTTCCAACAGCATTATGTAATTGAATTTTCAGCCAAAGTAATGATAAGCAAAATCAAAGCGGCACTCAATAGTGCATTTGTTGAATCTAGCACAAAACCGACAACTAGCAACGTTATGATCAGGGCCTAGGCAAGGAATACAGTAAGAATGATAATCCTTATGAGGTATTTGCTTCCCACAAGAAATACAATTGTTAACTTTTTCTGACATCGGTCTGGAGCAAGAAAAAAGTTTCCCCAATGGGGTACTTAGCTTTATTGAAGACTTTGGATCTGAAATTCATCTATGAAAATTTCAGGAGTTGGCCGACCGGCACTTGCGAACTGCTTTTGCTTTGGGCACCGCGCGGCAAGAAAGACTGAAGAAAATGGTGTCGGCTGCTTCTTTTATACCCCTGGTGCACTGACGTCAGGGAAGAGGCGACAGCAACCGACGCCAGACCTAGACTTTGGAATTCTGGCTGACCCTGGGTCACCTGCCAGCAGGATAAGCCGACCGCGGGTCGTCTGCCAGCAGGATAACCCAAGAGTAATGACTGCAACAGTGAAACACGATGAACATCACTTATTTTCCAGTCATCTAGAATACTCCTTTGTTCTTGTACACTAACACTAGAACACTTATTTTCCAGTCACCTAGAATACTTCTTTGATCTTGTATACTGGCACTAGAACACTTATTCTCTAGTCCTCTAGAATACTCCTTTTCTTCCATACTGCAATGAATAACCTCAGAAGCTGTTTCTTAACTAATTCACCAAACATCTTGATCATATCTGTTGTGACCTCATCTGAGCCTGCTGCTTTCACTGACTTCAATGTCCCTAGAGCTGTTCTTGCTTCTTCTATGCTGGGCTGTTCTTTATGTTTCATTGTAGACTGTCTATGTGTCATTACAACTTCTGTGTTATTTTCTTCATGTAGAAGTTTCTGGAAGTATTGTTTTCATCTGCCTTGGCTGCCCTGCAGACTGGTGAGCAGGTTGTTGCTGGTATTCCTTCAGAATGGTGTCTGGTGATTTTCTTCTTTTTTTTTTCTCTCATTGCATTGCAACTTGAAAGAGTCTCTTTGGTGTCTTCAACATACCAAGACTAAAAGCGCAAAGCAATCATATACTGTATAAAAATTCTGACTTCTCAGAGTGTACTCCAAACTCTAAGGTACAGCAGTCTCAGAGTTAGTACAGAAAAAGGGCAGACATCTGGCGAACACACCTTGTACACTAGAAAGAGCAACCTTCTACACAAAACACATCATTGCATATATATCAACCCTCAAAATTTCGTAAATACTTACAAGATTCAATGTAAAACATTTGTAGTTGACTCCTCATTAGTGCAAATCTTGAGTTTCTAGAGAAACTGTTCTACCTAATATAATGAACTATGAACCAGCCATTCACAGCCACTTTTCACATTTTTGCACATCTGGTCGGGGTGTCACTTCAACAGTGACAATTATCTAGAGCCAAAGTTTACACCCCCAGGTGGCCAGCCCTGATATGGTAGTTCTTCCACACCACACACACCTATGGCCAGTTTACAGTACAGTATCCAATCCACCTACAGCATGTCTTTGGAATATGGGTGGAAGTCCACAGAAGACATGCAGACTCCATACAGAAGGCAGGAATGTTTTGCTGTGAGGTGCAACACTATCTGCTTCACCACTGTGCCACCCTGCACATCCACTATGATATAAAATGTAAATATAAGTAAGGCATATTACACAGACACAGATGAAATAAGTATAATCCCAGAAAATTCACTCCAACTGCAATATAACAATCGTATCCACAAAACAAAGAGTAGCACAAAACATACCACATCCATCTCTAACACAAAGCATATGCACAACCATAAAAAAAACAGAATAAAAAAGACCAGCTACAATACATTACCAAGATAAACTACAGCTCACATCCAGAATCAAAACCACATACATTTGCAAAAAAAAAATATAAATGAATAATCAAAAATCATTACAATGCTTGAAACATTCTCATACACAAATACAACACAAATCATTGTGCAGAATAATTAAAATATTCCCATATCTCAAAAGACAACTCGTACATCTAAACTAAGACAAAGCACATATCATGACAATAAACAAAGTCAATAAATGCAAATTCCTTACCACTGCCCAAAAATAAATTGTAATTCATATCTTACATTTAGTTATACAAACTTCTGTACCTACACCGACACTAACATGCCCTTCATATATGTAACTACAAAATAAATAAATAAATACACAAAATAATGTCACGTATATCAAGTACTGCAGCCATAGAGTTTATTTGTTTAATGCTATTTAATAACAGGGTAGGTGAGCTGTTACCAGACACTTTTCAGTCATAACTGAAGCCCATAAGGCAGCAGTTAAACACTTAACTATTCAGAGATATCATACTAGTTTGAAAGACAAACTATTTATAACACAGTAAGAGAAAGACAATAAAATGAAGAATTATAACACATTTTTGAATAGACAACTATTCGGACTGCAGATAGAGAAAGGCTACTGCAGGTTTACAAATAATATTTCTGAATACACAGAATTGGTCAGTGACATATTTATTCAATAGCTGGTTTACAGTGTGCAGTGGTAAATACACTGTGCTTTGCAACTGCTGGAACAAAATGTTCAGAAATATTCCACTTGTTAAAAGTGTCAGAATATTAAATATTGCACAATATTTTCAATACAGCTTTTAATGTCAAATCATCAAGAGCAATGAAATGCATATTGTGGAATATAAAAGTGACTACTACATGAATATTGTACAGAGTTGAAATCCCCTGAAAATCGCCCAAATAAAACTAAATAAACAAACAAGAAAATAAATAAATATATAGATAAAACATTTCCTATAAAAATGGGTCTATATAGTTACTTTTGATGAAATCCATGATAATTTCATTTCAAGAAACACATGGTTCTACTTGGAAGCACTGAATGGCAGAACCATGTACATCAAAAATGTCAAAAATGAATGCTTAAAACACAGAGAAGGGTGAAAAGGTAAATGGCAGATCCCCCTGCACCCTTGATGTGTAGGGGGTATGCCCCCCAAATATATATATATATATATATATATATATATATATATATATATATATATATATATATATATATATATATCATCCATTGTCACTCCAATTCTAATAGTAATGGAGAAATATCCCAAGAGAAATGAATCACAATCAGTGCACACTTTCAAACTGCATCAGGCAGTGATTTCTTAACGCTGGAGGAATTTCAACTCAACAGCCTGTACATATACTGAAATACAAAAATAAAAAAGTAATAAAAAGAATATGATAAAGAAATACACTAAAATCCTCAGAAACAACTAGACAAAAATAAATCCAAAAAGTTATTCTAGCCCCTGATGTTTGCTATAAATGCAGGCCATTAAAGATGCCTCCAATGATAGCAAAAAAGTTTTAGAGCCACCTGAGACCACACTGCCATGCCCCAACCCCAATCTGGCCCACAGCAAACATAATTAATAAACCCACCAGTCATACAGAATAAAACAAACAAAAAGAAAACAGAACATATCCACAAAATAAACAAAAAAATACCTCTAACTAATAAAACACAATGCGTGCTGTCCTGCATACCCCTCAAGAAAAGAAGCAATGGTATTTGATCTTTTCAAGAGCATAAGGTATTGTCCCTAACCAGTCAAAAAAGAAGCATTATAAAAAAATAAAAAGCATAACCTGACATTACTATACCCTTCCCATAGGAAAAACAATAACAACTGGGTTATGGAAGCTGATTTTGTGACTCCTGACTTTGCCATTTGTCATGAGATGTGTTCAGTGTACCAAGTATTTTACTTTTCATACACTCACTCATTTTATAACTGAAAAAATGGTCTGGATACACCGGAAAGCAATAAATAATTTATTTCACAGATAAATACAAGCTCTTTCACCCGGCCGTAGCACTGGGCTTTTTCAAGTAAAACAAATATATACAAACGCAGACCAGTATAAATAGCCTTTCCCTTAAAAAAAGGCGCCAAAAATCCCTTAAAGGGACATTTACATTCATTGCTCTAAAAATAAAACTGCATAGCAAAGTGCAAAACATAAAATATATATGAAAAGTATATAAAACATATAAATACATGTGTTTAAAATATTGCACTCTTCTCCATTCATAAAGTACATTAATACAGAATATTTAAACCCATATTGTGGTTACCCAATAAGAACAATGTAGGTTTATGTGAGTGGCTAAAATCTTTTTGCTTTTTTAATTAGATGAGGTTTGATTGAAATATGATCACTGATCCCTTGGTAACTGGTTGCGTTCAATTTAATCTGCCAGTAGGTCTCCCTACAACACAACCAGTTTTCCCAGTCCCCTCCCCTAGGGTCAGTTACTACATGTTCCAAAATTCCAAACCTAAAACCATTGCTTGTGGTTTCAGCTTGCAGGTGCCTGTAAAGTGCACTGTTCACATTTTTTTTCTAATACTGTAGGTGTGTTCATATATTCTTTTACTTAGGGCCCCCTCAGATTTACCTACATAAAAACTGGGGCAGTCCCTGCAAACAGCTAAGTAGACAATACCCCTACTCTGACAGTTACCCCTCACAAAAGTGATTCTACTGTTCATGCTATTTTCTAAAATAATTTGCTCTTTGTCAATGATGTATCTACAATAAGGGCACCTGCCACATTACTTGGTCCCTACCTCTGAATCTTTAGTGACTACCTTTTTGTTTGTTTCAAACAATTTCTTCAAATTGAATCACTTTTGTGAGGAGTAATTGTCAGACTAGGGGTATTGTTTACTTAGCTGTTTGCAGGGACTGCCCCAGTTTTTATGTAGGTAAATCTAAGAGGGCACTTAGTAAAAGAATATATGAACACACCTACAGTATTAGAAAGAAAAATGTGAACAATGCACTTTACAGGCACCTGCAAGTTAAAACCACACACAATGGTTTTAGGTTTGGAATTTTGGAACATGTAGTAATTGATCCTAGGGGAGGGGACTGGGAAAACTGGTTGTGTTGTAGGGAGATCTACTGGCAGATTAAATTGAATGCAACCAGTTACCCAGGGATCAATGATCATATTTCAATCAAACCTCATCTAATTAAAAAAGCGAAAAGATTTTAGCCACTCACATAAGTTTACATTGTTCTTATTGGGCAACCACAATATGGATTTAAATATTCTGTATTAATGTACTTTATGAATGGAGAATAGTGCAATATTTTAAACACATGTATTTATATGTTTTATATACTTTTCATATATATTTTGTGTTTTGCACTTTGCTATGCAGTTTTATTGTTAGAGCAATGAATGTAAATGTCCCTTTTGGTGCCTTTTTTTAAGGGAAAGAGTATTTATACTGGTCTGTGTTTGTATGTGTTTGTTTTACTTGAAAAAGCCCAGCACTACGGCCAGGTGAAAGCGCTTGTATTTATCTGTGGAATAAATTATTTATTGCTTTCCGGTGCATCCAGACCATTTTTTCAGTTACTAGTTACCAGTTTTATGGTCTGTGTTCTCCACGTTTTGTTTGGTTATTTGTTTTTTAGTGTGGAGGCGGTCACCGTGGAATGGCTTCTGTTAATGTTAATGTTGGCATCAACAACAGTGATGATGAAGGAGTTTTGGGTCATTCGGACCAATCGAGTATTTGGATGCAGCAGAAAGAGGTGTTTTCGCCCATTGCCAGCCTCAACAACGAGATGCGCAGCCTAAAGGGTGATCTCACCTGTCTGATTGAGTTAATCTCTCAGTCTGGGCAGACCTTACCTTGTGGTCAGGCACACTCAACGGCAGTGGACTTTGAGACTAGCGACAAGGAAGGACGTGGGTGTGGTACAAGAGACCGTACCCTACGTGACTTCGTTTTGCCTTCCCAGTGCAGAGCATGGAGCCAGTCATTGTTTTCAGGCGTAAACAACAGAGGTGGTGAAATGAGGGGCGAAGGCTTGTTTTCACCAAATGAAGAAACTAATGGCAGGAATGATGTGTGTTTCCCGACATGAGGAGACAATTGGGGTAGTGAACTCACCCAGTCAGCGTAGGAATGGAGCATTCAATCAAGGTACTGTTTCAAACTCCATTTCTTCTTCCTTTGCAGCAGAAGAGAGATCTGGTGCTTCATTTAATGGACACAACTTTAAGTTAAATTGATGAGTCCATGCTTTTAAAAGCAATAATAACTTGTTTTCGGAAAATTGTGATTTGATTTATGGCACAAATAGTGCCAAATCGACTGCAACGACTTCACTAAAAGAGGGAATTAGAGACTTGGAAAAGAAGTTATTTAAAATTAAAAGTGTAAATTTGGATATTTTGTATTTAGAGGAATGTTTGAAAAAACATGTTGTACCACAGGGTTGAGAGTGTGTAAATACCCGGAGGGTTTTTCATATGACATGGACATGATAAAAGCTTTTAATCAGATTTTTGATGAATGTGGATTGAAAATGTTAAATTTAATGTTGAAATATTCTTTTTATTAAAGCATGCTGAGAAATTAAACCAAGCTATTAAGCAAGATTTGTTATTTGAATATTATTGTGATGTGTATGAACATTGTTTTATTAGGGTGGATAGGAAATGTGAAGAAATTTGTAAACGTAAACAAAAGAAACTATTTAGAGATTTAAAACAATACACAGATAATAAAGCCTACCTTTTCAAAGGTAGGCTTTTTAGAAATAGAAACTCTATGGGTCAAGTGAACATGGATGACAATAGAGGGATCCATTATGTCCCCTCAATGGGAGCAGTTAATGAAGCTCTGGTAGGGGACAACACCCAGAACCCTTCTGAGGGGAGCAATTTGGATGGCACCTGCCCGGAGGTCAGGACTCCCAACCCTTTAGATCCAAAAACGGGTTTGGATCTTATAGCCCCATTGGTGGTGGGGGGGGGTGTGGATGATGAAGACGGTAATGACCAGGATTTTTCTACAGGGAAGGGGAAAGGAAAAACCAAGAAGAAAGGAAAAGTATAACAGCTGATGAAGACGGGGTAACGTTAACCTATAAGGGCTTTAAGATTTTCAACCTATGTGGGACTGAAATTAAACCAGAACATTTTCACCTGTTCATAAAAGGTTTTCAATTTGTCCCTACTAGGGGTTTAGATGTTAGTGATGCTATCCTTAAACTAAAATATTTTGTTAGAAAAATTAACTTTTCCTTTATCTTTTGAACAACCATCTACTGTTAGGGATGAGAATTTCAAACAGACAAGTACATATAATCCACCTTTGCACCCAGCCCTACAGGTATTTGAAGCTGCATGCACTTCTGACATTTACCAACTGAGTATGGACAAAAAAAAGAAAGAAAAAATATGGTTATTCACCAAATTTGACCTCAGGAGAAAAAAAAATTTTAGATGAATTGTGTCAGGACAAAGAAATTCGAATTATGAAACCAGACAAAGCGGGAGGGGTCGTACTAGTGAATGCCTTAGATTATTCAAGTAAAATACTAGAGATGCTGTATGATAATAGCACCTATGTTCCAGTTTCTATTAACGAGATCAATATTTCCTACAGGAAAATTGACATGATTATTGAAGACCTTTTACTAGACTAGAGTTTAGATCCCAAGGTAGGTGGGATCTTGTAGAATAAAAAACCTAGGCTAGCATCTTTTTTCGGCATTCTGAAGATTCATAAAAGCACTACAGACCCCCATTATAGGCCCATAGTAGCTGTTGAGGAATCCAAAACTTACCCTATAGCTACTTTCTTGGACTTTTCCTTAAAACATTTAACAAAAGACTATGAACATTTATTGAAAGACTCCTGGGATTTTTTGGATAGTTTGACTTCTACTACGGTTAATTGTGAGGATCATTATTTGACCATTGATGTAGCATTCCAGTGGAAGAAGGGTTAGACATGTTTATGGAACTTTTGGATGAGAAACGGTCCACCTGTAAGGTTGATGTAGACACTCTGGTGGAACTTATGTGAGTAGTATTGGAACACAATTTAATTATTTTGAAGGGGAGACATTTAAACAGATCAAGGGTGTAGCTATGGGGGCAGCATGTGCCCCCATCTATGCAAATTTGGTACTGTTGAAATGGGAAATTAGTTATGTTTTTAGTTCGGAATTTCAGAAATACATTAAACTTTACAGACGTTTCCTGGACAACATTTTTGTCATATGGAAAGGTCCTGTGGAACTTGTGGTCCCCTTTATAAATTATTTAAATTCTACCACAGAATTTCTGAGGTTCACTTACAAAATGGATTCCAATAAAATGGATTATTTGGATGTTAGGATAGAGAAATTTGAGGGTAAGTTAAAATCTAAAATATACCGTAAGGATACCTTTAGCAATTCATATCTTCCATACTCGAGTGCACACCCATGGAAGCAGAAAACAAGTATATTAAAGGGTCAGATGGTCAGGGCAGCCAGAATGACCTCAGAAAGATGTGACTTTTTATCTGAGATTAGATTGATTTCAGATTTATTTAGGGACAGAGGTTATCCAGAAGAATTGATTGTTGAAACAGGTTTGGAAATTATTAATGGATGGGGTGATAAATATGTCCCTTTGTTAGGTAATATCCAACATCTTTCAAAAACAAAAATAAAAAATGATAATGAAAACAACTTTGGGAGAGTACTGGTGGTACAGTACAACAGTTTCTCTGGTGAAGTTAGAAGGATTGTAGAATCTAACTGGAATATGTTAAAATACAATCAAGAAATTGTGGACAGAGTAGGTAATTCGCCCTGCTTTGTGTACAAAATGGGGGTCAATTTGAAGAAATTGTCAAACAAAAAGTTAGTCACTAAAGATTCAGGGGGAGGGACCAAGAAATGTGGCAGGTGCCCTTATTGTAGATACATCATCTACAAAGAGCAAATTATTTTAGAAAGTAGCATGAAGAGTAGAATCACTTTTGTGAGGGGTAATTGTCAGATTATGGGTAGTGTCTACTTAGCTGTTTGCAGGGAATGCCCCAGTTTTTATGTAGGTAAATCTGAGATGGCACTAAGTGAAAGAATATATGAACACACCTACAGTATTAGAAAGAAAAATGTGAACAATGCACTTTACAGGCACCTGCAAGCTGAAACCACACGCAATGGTTTTAGGTTTGGAATTTTGGAACATGTAGTAATTGACCCTAGGGGAGGGGACTGGGAGAACTGGTTGTGTTGTAGGGAGACCTACTGGCAGATTAAATTGAAAGCAACCAGTTACCCAGGGATCAATGATCGTATTTCAATCAAACCATATCTAATTAAAAAAGCAAAAAGATTTTAGCCACTCACATAAACTTACATTGTTCTTATTGGGCAACCACAATATGGGTTTAACTATTCTGTATTAATGTAATTTATGAATGGAGAATAGTGCAATATTTTAAACACATGTATTTATATGTTTTATATACTTTTCATATATATTTTGTGTTTTGCACTTTGCTATGCAGTTTTATTTTTAGAGCAATGAATGTAAATGTCCCTTTAAGGGATTTTTGGTGCCTTTTTTAAGGGAAAGAGTATTTATACTGGTCTGTGTTTGTATGTGTTTGTTTTACTTGAAAAAGCCCAGCACTACGGCCAGGTGAAAGCACTTGTATTTATCTGTGGAATAAATTATTTATTGCTTTCCGGTGCATCCAGACCATTTTTTCAGTTACTAGTTACCAGTTTTATGGTCTGTGTTCTCCACGTTTTGTTTGCTCACTCATTTTATGTATATGTATGTGCATGTATGTGTGTGCTTGTCTATATATATATATATATATATATCTACAGAAAAAGAGAGAAATATGTATATATTTATATATATTTATATATACGTATATAAATGTATATATATATATATATATATATATATATATATATATATATATATGTGTGTGTGTGTGTGTGTGTGTGTGTGTGTGTGTGTGTGTGTGTGTGTGCGTATGTGTGTATTTATATAGAGAGATAAACCAAACAAATAAGCATACAACTGCATAGCTTGTAATGCAGAAGGCCACTTATGCCATCCCTACTAAATACAGACCCACAATGTTGACCACAACTGCATGCCAGACATCCAGTCTGAGTATGTACTGATGCATAGCTTACTCAATCCCTGAACCTAATTTGTGTAGCATGAAAAGACAAACACACATTTATGAATGCAAATATGTATGTGTGCGCGTGTGTGTGTGTGTGTGTGTGTGTGTGTGTGTGTGTGTGTGTGTGTGTGTGTGTGTGTGTGTGTGTGTGTGCGTGCGTGTGTTTGTGTGTGTGTGTATATGTGTGTGCATCACAGACACAAGCACTGTTTGTCCCTATGCCTCCACCCAGTGGTGTACTTTTAAACAGCATATTCTTTGCCATGTTCCATAGTCCTGCTCTTCCTTATGTGGCCCTGTGTGCTTGAATGAGGGCTCTTTCCTCAGACGCACATGCAGCACATGATTCCCTTCACAATTCAAGCAGATATGTTAGTCTAGCAGCTGAGATACCATCCTCCTTTTATGTGACGTGAGGTGGTCAATATCTAAGTATTGGGTCACCATTCAATAGACTGCTATAACAGCACTTTATCCTTCACTCATATTTATGACAAAGAAAGGGTTAAATCTTATCGCCATAGATCAGAGAAAGGTGCATAAACAGAAGTGTGATACTGCATTTTCAGGCAGTTCTCATCTACAGTAGATGTTAGGACAAGATACAAGAGCTCCACATATTGGCATTGTAATAATAGTAATAGTAAACATTACACACCTACCAGGGGTAGTGCATAAAAATGGCATACATTCATTTGATCAGCAGGTGGATGGTCGATCGGAATACGGTCGAAAGCAGTGTGGCAAATCCTCAAAAACGCGAATGCAATTGTTGTGAATTGCAAAATATCCCCCCTTTTTGACACATAGTAGTGCTTGTTTAGGTGGTAGAGCAGTTGGAAATGTTGCATTCAGTGTTTTGTATGACATTTTGACCATTCGGCAATGAAAAATATGATAATAACACTTGGTGTTATACACGTTCGAGTAATGTTAGCTCGATCAAGCAAATGTATTCCTATAAAAATCACATAGTTCAGATGACTGCATTATGTTAAAAGTATTACTACATGGCATAACTCTGTGAGGCAGACAGGCACTCTGAAATAGAGCAACAATTATATCTAAGAATGTACTTATGTACTGTAGTACACTATTTAGGGTAAATAAACTACTGTAGCTTATTAAATAATGTCCTGTTACATAGCACAGCGATATAAGCAGTTGCATGTAGTCAGATGTTGCATTGGAGAGACATAACCATGGTACCATCACCAGGCACTAAACCTAAATTCTATAGTACAGGCTTAGACAACTAATTAAAACAAGCGTGCATCACCAGTGTTATTTACCTTGTATGTTTGATTAGGAATTTCAAACTGAAATCAATAACATGGCTGTTTCAGTGTTCACCAAAGCTTAGGATTTGTGGCATGTAAGATTCAGAGTTAGGACTCAGTGATTAATTATGCAAAAGCAGCATAAGGAGTACATTTATTCAAAGTGTGTGAGAGAAGTAATGGTAAAATAGGTGGTATTTTAGTTAGCCATCTATGATAAGCACAGCTATAACAGTAATACAGAGAGGACAAGCTAGCAGTTTTAGACAGACATTCAGTTAGATACTTATTAGGAACTAGTAGCTTGATATAGTTCAGTAGTGTCAGAATCAGGTTATTTAATCATAGTGATATAGTCTGTCAGGATGCAGATGAGACAAACAGTACAAGAAAGCAAAGGCACAACCAGGTCAAGTTAGGTTCCCTTAACATTACAAATTGAAATATCAGGGAAAGAGTCAGAAATTGCTGCTTCTAAGATAAAGCATAGGCCGATAATAGCACATGTCCACATATAAACAAGCAAATACAGTTCTGTTGACCTAAAGAGTCCTAATTTTAATGTAAATATGATCTACTCATAAGCATCAGATAATCTGCAAGAGCCACAGGATTTACTCCAAGTGTGAATTAAAACGAGATAAAGAATGCCACATAGTATAATTAGCTGTTATTTATGTGCAAAAAGCAACAGCCACATACATAATATTACCAAATCAAATTTAAAATAAACTAGTTTAAAATGAACTAGTTCTAAAAGTGCAGGAAAGGACATAGAACAAGTTAAAGGTTTTAATATTTCACAATTTCTTACAGTTACCATAATAAAGAGACAGATTCATGATGTTCTTTGTGTTTCACTGTTGCAGTCATCACACTTGGGTTATCTGCCTGCAGGTAGCCCTCAGTCAGCCCAAATACCAGAGTCATGGGATTTCTGCATTGGATGCTGTCGCTTCTTCCATGACGTCAGGTCATTAGGGGTATAAAACTAGCAGACGACACCATTACATCAGTCTTTCTTGCCGAGAAGGAGCCCGAAGCAGAAGCAGTTCGCAAGTGCCAGTCGGACGCTACCTGAAATTTTTGTTTTTCGAGTTGCAAATCTGAAATCTTCTAAAGCTAAGTACCCCATTGGGGATTCTTTTTTCTTGCTCTAACCGATGTCAGAAAAAGTTAACAATTGTCTTGCCTGTAGAAAGCAAATACCGCACAGAGATTTTCATTCTTACTGCACCACCTGTTTAGGCCCAGACCACGACGTCCCTAGCTGTTGGTTTTGTGCCTTGTTTAAGGCCCGAACCATTCGTCATTGGGATATTTTTGTAGATAAATTCTTTTGCTCTCATTCTCTGTGTTCCAAAATGGTTTTGGTAAGCCATTCGACTACCGATCTTCTGAAAAAGTGCAAAGATAAAGACAGGGACAAACCGCACAGGTCAAAAACTGCAGATGACGCTTCTGTTAAGCTAGTCGCCAGTCCGCCGGTACTCAGTGATGCACCTTTGCAGCCCCTGATGCCCACTTCTACAAATTCGCAGGCCTCTGCTGAGGCCCATTCGGAGTCCGGTATACCATGAGATGCTTCTTTGACTATGGAACCTGCGGATGTCTCTTCCTTGGATGGGTCCAGAGCCGCTATGCAGGCACCAGCTTCTGAGGGTGTATTCCGACCTACCAATATTCACATTAAACCGACAAATTCTTTTTTAGCTAAAACTAAAGAGCTTCTCAGGCCCAGAGTATGCACTATGCCTGGAAAACTGATGACCAAAGCGCATGCTCAAGCTCCCATGTCCCAAAAACAAATGCTTAGAATGGCTGAAGACCTTATCACCCTAATTAGGGGGAGCTAGCCTTACCCTGCTAAGAGACCAAGAATTGAGTTTCTTTCTGATTCTACAGACCAAGAGTCTGATGACTCTGGCTCTTCTGATTACCAGGATATACCCTTATCTACCTTTGAGGATTCAGATGCTGAGGAATCCATTCTCTCTGCCTCCCCTCCAGAGGATTTTTCTTTTGGTGAAACCTTGCATACTTTAAGAGAGCATTTCTGCTGGGAATGCCAGGATTATCCTAAGTCCAAATAGAGACTCAGATAATTTTTAGAGTTGCCTCACCACAGGCCCCTAGCTATACCCCCTGTCCTGGATGTTGTAGATGATGTCTTTATGGAATTCAATCTTACTCCAGACACTTTACCACCGGCCTCTAGAAAACCTGACAGGTACTACAGAGTATCTGATTCTCACAAATTTCTCTTTAAGAATCCTACTGCAGATCCACAGACCATTTCCCAGGGGCCTAAAAGTATTAAGGCTACTACAGCCAAAAACCCTACTCCTTCAGACAGGGATTCCAGAGCTTTAGACAGATGGAGTAAGAAGGTATATACCTCTGCAACTCATGCCATCAGGGCATTGAATTGCCAGTTTCATATGTTGAAGTATCAGCAATATATTATGGAACAAATTAAACAAAAAATGGTGTTACTTCCAGACTTTGCAGAAAATAAAGATTTACAAGAGTTAATGCATTCTGCAAAACAAATTAGTAAGCATACTTTGCAGAGTGGCTTTGATGTCTTAGAAGCATCTTGCAGGGCTGCAGTCACTGAATCTGTACTGAGAAGGCATGCTTGGCTGAAGGAACAAACCTTGCCAGACTATGTCAAATCAAAATTACTAGACGCTCCTTTAAATCAGGACTGTTTGTTTGGCACCAAAGCAGAAGAGGTTCTTAAAAAGATGGAAGAAAAAGTTAAATCTATGCAAACTGTTAAAGAATTCTTACAAGTGCAGCCACCTAGATTCAGTAGGCATTGGCCTACAAAAAACTGGTCCTTTCCAGCCCCTTCCAGGCCTTCACAGTCCAAACCCAGGGGAACCAGACCACCAAGACTACAGTCTCAGGGTATGCAGAGATCTAAACAATGGAGTGCTCCCACCTCAAAAACAGGGACTGGCAAGCCACCCCCTTATGGTAAAAGTTCACAATGACTTGCTAATTATCCTTTCCAGCCCTGCCCATCTACCTGTGCCCCTAGGAGGAAACTTGCCCTTCATGCCAAAAACTGGATGGCCATTACTCAGGGCCAATGGGTTCTAAACATTGTATCCCAGGGGTACAGATTCCACTTCTATTCCCTGCCAACCCCAAGCGGGTTTCCAGACCTTCCTCCAAACCAGTGGGCAGAGGCTCAAAAGCAAGTATATTCCCTGCTCAATATCAGGGCCATTCAACCTGTTCCAGTAGAACAAAGGGGACAGGTTTTCTACTCCAGACTGTTCCTGGTGCCCAGAAAAGTGGGCTCTTGGCACCCAGTCCTGGATATATCGGTGGTCCTAAAATTCAAAGTGGTAACCCTGCAACAGCTTCTCCCTATGCTAGCCAAGGATGCCTGGCTAGTCACCCTAGACTTAAAAGAAGCCTATCTGCACATCCCCATAAGGGAGTCTTGAGGAGATATCTCTGCTTAAGGGCAGGATCTCTGCATCAGTTCTCTGCATTTCCCTTTGGCTTATCTACTCTGCCCAGAGTATTCACAAAGTGCCTGGCTCTAGCCATTGCATACTGCAGACAGAGAAATATCCAAATTTTCCTTTACGTGGATGATTGCCTGATTCAGGCAGACAGTCAGGAATTACTACTTCAGCACCTGGCATTTGTAAAAAGACTCTTATCTTCATTGGGGTACACCATCAATGAAAAGAAATCACAACCGGTGCCCAGTTAAAAAATTGTATTCCTGGGAGTAAGCTTGAACACAACTTCCCAGATGGCCTTTCTCACTCCAGAAAAACAGATCTATTTGAACAACTACTTCAAACACATGGACACCAAAACCCAGCTATCTGCAAGGAAAATACTGCAAGCCCTAGGGTTCATGGCCTCATGCATTCTGCTAATTCCATATGCAAGACTGCATATGAGGAAACTTCAATGGTACTTAAAAAGTCTTTGGTGCCAACATTCTCAGGACCTGGAAACAGTCATTCCGATCATTCTTTGTCTAAGGGAAGAGTTCCTTTGGTGGGCAGAAGCATGCAATCACAATGAGGGACTGCCTGTCACTCAACCCCTCACTGCCCAAACCCTGACTATAGATGCATCAGACTATGCATGGGGGGCTCACATGGCAGGCAAATGTATTCAGGGAAAGTGGAGCCCAGGACAAATTCTCCTGTACATCAATCAAAAAGAGATGTTAGCTGTACAGTATGCTCTGACAGCCTTCAAATACGTAATCCTTCCAAGACAACTGCTGATAAAAACAGACAACACCACAGTTATGTGGCACATAAACAAACAGGGGGAACCCATTCTTACCCACTCTGCAGGTTAGCCATAGCCCTGTGGAACACAGCCTTGAGCAACCAAGTGCATCTGCAAGCTCAGTTCCTGCTAGGCAAACAGAATCCACTGGCAGACAACTTAAACAGAAATCTCCTGGACCCACACGAGTGGAAATTGGAGCCCAACTCCTTCAACCTTCTAATCCAGAGGTGGGGGACACCGGAGGTGGACCTCTTTGCCTCCCCACCAGTTGAGCAAATTTTGCACCAGGAACCCTCACAGCAGGGCCTAGAAGGTGGATGCCTTATCCTTCAAATGGGAAAACCTCTCAATTTATGCCTTTCTCCCTCTGCCCCTTCCTCTCAAAGGTACTACTCAAGATCAGACAGCACAGCCCAAAGGCAATTCTTATTGCCCCGGCCTAGTACTAGAAAATCCTATGATGAAAAGTGGAAAAGATATTGCTCTTGGAGTCAGTCTCAAGGAAAGGACACAGCTGTGCCCTCCTTACCTCAAATCCTTGATTACCTAGCAGAGCTACCCACAGAGGCCAATCCTTCTCCTCCATTAAGATTTATGCCTGTGCCATCTCAGCTCATTATAATACTGAGACACCTCTATTCTCTCTCCCTCTCATCAAACAGTTTCTGAGAGGGGCTAACAACTTAAGGCCCCCTAGGAGAGCACTCACCCCCTGCCTGGGACCTTAACTTTGTACTGGAAAAGCTCACAATCCCCCCTTTTGAACCTGCAGCTTCAGCAGAGTTAAAATTCTTTTCTTGGAAAATAACCTCAGCTAGAAGAGTGTGTGAGTTACAGCACTAATGCAACCCTTCATTATTTTCCATGCTGACAGGGTTTCCCTCAGGACTAACCCGTCCTTTATGCCTAAGGTGGTCTCCAGTGTGGCTCTAAACCAAGCCATCCATTTGCCAACCTTGTTCCCTAATACTCAAAATAAAGGGGAGAGGATCCTTCACTCCTTGGATGTGCACAGACAGCTCAGATTCTACCTTGACAGGACTAAACCTTTCGGAAAATCTGACCAACTGCTAGTCAGCTTTGCTACAGGGGCAGAGTGGAAGGCCATTTCAAAACAAACCATTTCTAAATGGATAGCACACTGCATCCATTTCTGCTACAAGTACCATGGAAAACCTACCCTGCAGGGGAACAGAACACATTCCACTAGAGCTACTTCCACCTCTACAGCATTTCTCAGGGGAGTCCCTACCAGGGTCATTCTGGAAGCTGCAACCTGGATTTCTGTGCACAACTTCACCAAGCATTACCACTTACCTATTTTTTTCTAAATCCAGAGCTGGATTTGTTACAACAGTCTTACAAGGCCTGCTAGCCAGCCCTAACTCCTCTTGAATGCCTCCACCCTTCCTCAGTTTTGGGAATCAACCCAAGTGTGATGACTGCAGCAGTGAAACATGAAGAACATAGTACAGTTGTGTACACTTACCATAAATGTAGATGTTCAAGGGTATTCACTGTTGCAGTCCTGGTTTCCCTCCCTCCAGCCCCCTGTTTTTCTCTTTCCTTTCTACCCATCCTCTATAGAGCCATTTTTTTTATGGTGGGGTATTTACTTTTTACTGGTTGTGTTCCACACCATACTACCATACCACACACTAGCTTCCTATTTGAAGGGCTCCTGACATCAGGGGCAAAAAAAAACTGATGTAATGGTGAGGGCTGCCTGTTTTATACCCCTGATGACCTGACGTCATGGAAGAGGCGACAGCATCCGACGCAGAAATCCCAACACTCTGGTATTCAGGCTGACTGAGGGCTACCTGCAGGCAGATAACCCAAGTGTGATGACTGCAACAGTGAATACACTTGAACATCTACATTTATGGTAAGTGTACATAACTGTACTTTCTCACTGTTGCATGTCTGTACTAGGCTTCAGCATTTTAAAGTGTCCTAGTACTCTGTAAAAGCAGCATGATGTTTATAAGCTGTATTAAGAAAGACAGTATTTTGTCTTTGCCAAGACCCACATATGTCTAATTGGAATAAATAATACATGTTATTTCATTTTCTACTGCTAATGACAGAAACTAGAGCTGACATACTCAGCACTCTGCTAATCATACTTAGGAATGAAGCAAATGTTAGGTCATTATTTCTTAACAATTCCCAATAGATTAGCTGAGCAAGAATTATGACTGAATAACATAGATTTTCCAGTAGAAACAGCAAGCTCACCTGCTAACAGCTATATAAGCAATGAGGATGCTCAAGTCATAACAAGTATAATTAAACAAGACACGGTGATTCAGAAACATTGTAAATGCTTATTTTTCCATGTGTCCACATGGAATTGTTATACAAGAAATGGAGACTATATACACAATTTTCAGATTTCAGAATGAAAAGGCAGAGCCAGCATGGTGATGAGGTAATAAAAAACAGATATCTCCCAGAAAGTGTTTAAAATGTGCTCCTTGTCAGTAACAGCAGGGAATGAAATAGCTAGTAATTGACCTCTGTCTTTATATTTGCAGATGTTTTGATCCTTTATCGTGAGACCCTTCACAAATTTACGAAGGTTACAAAGGCTTTAGTTTAGTAATCATTTATACATAGATTAAATGGATAACCACAATCCACTAAGCTTGTAAGGATCCCAGGACCATTAGCCTAGTAACCTCCTATGATCCTATGATCTTGTAACTTAAAGACATACTGGGCTTATAAAAGGGCCTATAACATTATAAATTTAACTAAACAGGAAATTAGTCATCTCTGGTTTCTACTTAATAATGTTTAAAATGATGGATTTCTACAAATGTGAAAAATAACCTTGACATAATAAGGTATACATAATAACATGATACACACACACACACACACACATACACACGCACACACACGCACACACACACACACACACACACACACACACACACACAAAAAGATGCACATGTGCATATGCACGCATACACATGGTTTCCAGTTACAAACTCAACAACCTAAATGGACGAAATGAGCAAGATGGAGCCGACATGCCCAAATGTTGTAACCTTGGACCAGCAAAAATGAAAAGGAACAGTGTTTCCTTTTGCTGGCACTTGAACTATACCAGATAGCGAACAGTGGGGTCAGATAGTTTGCCCTTTCCACACTGTAGACCTATGTCAGAGTTGGAATATATAAGTAGCAAGGAATGTGGGGGCAGTCTCATATGCGTGGTGCAGGGGGGGGGGGCTTGTCCTGCTGCAAAAACATATGTAGTTTCTTTTGTATGCTTGTTGAGGTTACAAGATTTCAGTATGTGGGCTTGAACTTGTGTGTTTCACCCATTTAGGTTGTTGAGTCTGTAACCTGAAACAACATACACACACGCACACACACACACACACACACACACACACACACACACACACACACACACACACACACACACACACACACACACACACACACACACACACACACACACACACACACACACACACACACACACACATAAATTTTATCAACTTCTGAGGGTCAATGGTACTTGTGTTACCATATGTATAAACATTTATTAACAATGCAGATATTCCCTGCTGGTAAAAGCATAAAGTATTACTCACTTTTGGATATTTTTACAGCCTTGCAAAGTCAGCATCCTTTGTAACCTAATGTCATTTGCATTAAAATTTCATGTTTGTTAATGTCTTAAAATATGAAGGTGTATTGCTTGTTTGCATAAAGGTAAATCTTGATAAAGACTTTTCTGGTACTCTGAATGGAACACAACAATCCATGCAAACTTTATTTGTCTAATTGCATGGAATCTCCTAGGACCAAAGTCTGTTTATGGCTTTTGTTAGCGGAAATACAATTGAGACTATAAGTCCCTTATCAGGAAGAATTCATAGGGTTCAGTCACAGCCCTCCATTATTTGGTTATCTTATATGGATTTACTTTTCTTTGTTACCATGGTAATTTCTGCAAGGACAGTTACAACAGGGACAGTAAACGAAATACGAATTTTCAAATCCCTGAGCATTTTATACAAGAACCCTGCAAAAAAAAACCCCCCCAAAAAAACTTATGCTAATCAATCCATTTTTGTGCTATATAACAATAAGCTCTTAAATAACAAGGTGTAGGGGTCTATTCTACTGAGACACGCACATGTTAAAATGTATACCATGTGGTGAGTTCAACAGGAAAATACATCATTTTTTTCCATTGACATTCTACTCCAGAAGTGCTTGAAGGTAAACTCATTTGGTATAAGTAAGACAGCGGCAACCAGTTCAGATTTGTCATTTTTTAAATACAATGACACAAGTATTAAGCATTTTTTGTTGCATTTGTCTGTTTCTCAGAATCATTTCTAGAAGGTGCCAAAAATGCATGCACTCCAGATTGCAAAACACATAATGGATGCCCCCCTCCTTTATATGACAGACTACTCTAAATGTTCACGAAATAATTCAGCTCCTCATAAATAAGGCAATTCAATTGTCAAGTATTAATTTAGGAAAATGCTGGTATAGCAAAAGAAATGTCATATAAACAGTATCTGCTATTATTCTATTTATTTATTTATTTACATTTGTTTACTGGGAAATTCTACCTGGACGCAGGTCCTTTTTCAGTGGATGCCCGTGGAAAAAAGCTCCGCAAAATGTACATGATAAATAGACACAAAGTTGAAGTAATAGTAAACAACAGTACTGGTTGTTGGCCTTAGTACAGTAACTAGATTATGTTCATCTGATATAAACAAAATGATAAAGAACTTCTCTGTTGAGTTAGGCTTTTTTTTTAAATCTAGAATAGTTAGCTAAAATCTACATGTTGTAGCAGATATGAATTAGTTTATATTTTTTGTCTTGGCCTGCTTTATGCTATTAAGTAGTCTTGGGGAACCAGAGTTTATTTTGGCAAGCAATGAGCATACGTGTCTTGTATGTAATGCCAAACCATCACAGGACACCCACACACATGCACACACACACACACACACACGCACACACACACACACACACACACACACACACACACACACACACACACACACACACACACAAACATACACGGACATGCACGCACAACTACTGCAAGATCATGTACTATCACATCTATGAGATGTGGAAAGACACTGGATATGCTGGCAGAAACCATATAAACCTAAAAGATAAATCACTCTATTTATAGTAAAAGTGACCATGCCACTGATCCAGAGTGATATTTGTATGTTGCTTGTACCATTGTTGGTATTACTATATATAATAAGTCAACAGTCATTTGAAGAATGCTGCATAATTACAAACCAGGTCAATTAAACACAATAAGCTGATGTTCGGTGTTACTTTGGGAGGAGCTCATATTAGTTGTTATTTTCATTTATTTTTTCTCTGTATAAGTCTTTCTGTCACGTATTTTAGGTAGACCAAATTATGCAGTTTATATATGCAGCTATAACAATCCTAGACCGCTTGGATCCTCTAACAAACTACTAATTCAAACTAGCAAAATTAATAACACAGCCGGTGATTCTCTCTTTGCAAACTCTGTAAGTAGATCCTGGAACTCTCTTCCAGCTGATATTACCTTACTTTCCACCTTAGGTCAATTTAAAACTAGACTCAAACAACATTTGTCACTTAACTGGCTATGTCACTGTATCAAGCCTGGCTAACTCTCTCTAGAATGTGTAAAAATCTGTTAACCAATTTATTGTGTAATTTAATTTAATCCTGACTTGTGCTCAGGATTAACTGTAACCTGTGGAACTAACTTGCTTACTTATGTAATCTCTGTAAATAGTCTGTTTGTAATATGTAATGCTGGTATTATGTAATGCTGTATCTGCTTACCCTTGGAGCTTTTCTCCCCGGGCCTCCGCTGAAAATGGACATGCATCCAGTCGGACTATCCCGGTCAACAAATGTAAAATAAAATAAAAAATATTTGTCAGGAAACTGTATACATGTGTATAGTTTTCTGTGAAAAAAATCAAATAATATTTAAAAGAAACATTGTGAAGCATTTTTACGCTGCTGCATCTCATCAGGGATAGTTTACTCTGTTTGACCTTGAGTAACAAAGTAATTTGAGAATCATTAACCTGAGTAAGAAGAACAATGCAGATAGTATAAACTGAGCATCATTAAACTCTCATTTTGCTTTTGTGCTGATGTAAAGATGGAAACATGGTGAAAAATGTCTTTATATGGGGAGTGATTATCTCATCATAGGAAATGAAGAAGCAAAGCCTTACTCATCTCATAATAGTGATGTAGTTTGCATTCAGTGAGTATGAAATGGTCATGCTAGTACATCATGAGTTACTGCTTACAAAGGTAAGCAATATGTGTACTTGTAGGAGAAAAAGCATGCAATAACAGTACTGTGCACTTATGCTAGCAGCAATGGAATCTGGCTCTATTTACATTATTAATAAAAAATATTTAGTAGCATACAATGGAGAATTGGCTTTGATAGCAGTTTATATTTCCTCAAAGTACACTATGACGTATGTTTTAAATGGTTACAACGGAACAAAAGATGCTTCATGAGGTAGGATTGCATTCAGAATTCAGAATCCATTCAGCTGTAAGAAATCTAATAACTGTAGCACTCAGCCGTATTTTAATATACAAAAGCTGTAGCACTAAGAACAGAACTAACTAAGGAACAGTTCACAAATTAGTACTACTGAATACTGCAAAAATCTTGCTTTTGTTTGTGGTACCAGTGAATACGGTAGTGATTCAGGAAATTGTTAAAGTTTATTTATTTGATTTATTTATTGACTGATTGATTGACATTTTATTATTGGGAAAGTCCAACTAGGTAGAACCCCATTTTCAGCTGGAAGCCTGGAGAGAATATCTTCAAATTATTACAAAACCTTTTAAGAACAATAATATGCAATCTTCAAAAGTAAAACAAAGACATCTGCAGTTTAAATAATTATAACAAATTACACATAATATAAAAACATTGATTAAAAATCAATACAAAGTATATGACATTTAACTTTTAGAGAAATGTTAGACAGTTTGTAGGGACATTAAATGTAAGTTACTCTAATACAAATAGGAATTGAAATACAAAGTGAGAGAAAAACAGGCTTATGGTATATTTAGAGAGAAAGTTAGGGAAGAGAATTAGATAGCAGTAAGGAAGTAAGTGAAGAAGAAGGGACAGTAAGGAAGTATAAGGAATAAAAAGGTACCTGTTCACAATTATGGATGTAGTTTATCCTTAATTTGGTGAAGGACAGACACAGATTTTAGCTGAGAAGTCTTTCAGAGTGGTTTTGAAAGATGGGAGGGAGGGTATAGGCTTTAATGGATATAGTCAGGAGTTGCAGGCCTTAACCTTTACGAGTACAGACAATGTCCAGCAGATTTGCTAGGTATGTAGATAGACAGGAGTTTTTGGTCACAGGATTGCAATGACTGACTGGGAACACAATTCTGTTGAATGCTTTTAAGTGCTGGACAGATGAATGTATGCTGGATAATTTATGGGTGGTAAGAAGTTATGTATATGTTAGTTGATGTGGCAGTTTTAACAAATTTAGGCATTTCAGTGCTATACAGTGGTGGGTTCTGAAAGAGGTATGTGCTGCAAATCTAGCATCTTTGTTGTAGCTTTGTTCAAGTTTTAATTTTTGTGAAATATCCAAAACTACGTAAAGAAGAAGGCAACAGCCTGAAAAACAACAGCCAGTTCACAAACAAAATTTAATACTGCTTAGCGCCTCGGCATAACTGCCTTCAATGAGCATAAGTTACAAGTACACACCCACCACAATATATATATTTAATTTTTGTGAAGCCTGGATGTTAGTAAAGATGGGATCACCATAAAGAATAGTGGGGAGGAGATAAGTAGTGGCAAATATAGTTTTTGTCGCATCAGTGATAAGAAAGTTTTTGGCTCTGTAAAGCATCTCTAGTTTTTGATGAGTTTTTCTTATGCAAGTTTGTATATGCAGGTCAAATGTAAGATTATCATCCACTGTCACCCCTAACAGTTGTCTATTCAAAGTGACTTCAATGGTTGTGTTATCAAGAGAAAGGACTTCAAATTTTCTGTGGGATTCAATAAACTCCATGTAGGCTTTGCACAAAGCCTACATGGAGTTTACTTGTTTGTGCAGTGAGCAGCAGCGGTAATTACATATTCATGTGATGCACCATGTTTAAACATAAACAAGTGTAGTTTCATGGCCAGCAACAGTGTTGCCAGCCAGCAGACTATGTAAAACTGCAGTAATAGCAAGCCTGTTTACAGTACAGCAATCTAGGTTAGCAGGATTGTGCGGAATGCCACAGTTATTACCAAGATGTATTATATAGTAATGTGTATGGTCCAAAAACAGTACAGGACAATGTATAAAATGCAGAGTACTGTAAAATCCCATTCCAGACATTCTTTACAAAAGTTGTCTAATTGATCTGTAAGGGTACATGGACTGCCATTTAAAATAAACTGTTAGGAGAAGTGTGTGTATTATATTGGGACTCACAAATGAATTGTAGGAATGAACACAAGGAAAGAGGACAGGTGAAATATCGTAATGTATAGCAGATGAGGACATGTAAATGGCAAACAATTGTTGCAGAAACACCAGTCATATATCAGGATGGTACAATATAGACATCACAGAAAAATTACATATTACATGACTGTCAGACAAGGTGGCATAGCAATGGAGAAGATGTCTTCTTGAGGTAAGCATCCTGACATGAGAAATGGAGAGAACATCTATCAGGAATATTATATACAATTGGTGTTGGGTGCATATTGTGCAAACTAATTTGCCTGAAAATAAGTGTGATGTCAGCCAAGATCTCCAACAAGTAGGATACAGTTACAGGCCTATGAACAAGAGTAAAGGAAGCATGCACAATCATGAACAATATCCGAATAATAACACAATTTATCCCATGTCTCTGACACAACATATGTAATTCTGAGTGATCATAGATGGTTCTGCATGAACACACTTGTACAACTATTATGACATGTTAGCAATATATGAGGGTAATCAAGCACACTATCCTGACAATGCAACATCTGCTGGAGGTGTTAGGAGGGACACTGCTATACCTGTATGTGACATTATGATAAATCCAGGCTAGGTGACTGGTGTGCATGGCACATATATGGCACAATCTACAGTGTCATGAATGTAACCAATGTTATCAATGTTGTCAAATAACTATGTATCCACTGTGTGCATCACTGGAACAGGTATGACACATGCATCTGGTATAACACCTTGATGGGTGTTCCCCACCATCAGACAGTAATGTTTATGCAACAAAAAAGAATATGTAGGTATGGCCAATGAGATGTGTGACAGCTCACTGTGGCAAAGGTGTTACACTTCAGTTATACTTCATTGGAAGATGTGTAGGGAGATACATGCAGAAGGGTGCACTGCGTTCAGTTATTGGTGTGATGAAGGCTGTGAACATTGGAGGTATTAGGGCCTTTGATGTGTATGTTCTGCACATACTCAGTAGTTGTGTTACATACAAGGTAGTATGTACCAGTGTGGCCACATGCTGGCAGACGTTCTACATACCATCTACCCCTGGACACAGGTCACATACCAATTGGTTTGATTACTGGGTGGGATGTCTACATTATCCTTGAGTTATGAATTTGTTTTCATAGTATAACAAATCCCCCCATATTTTGTTTCATTTCATGTGTTGTCATGGCTGTGGCAGCAATCTTTGGTGTGTATGGATACTGTCTGTATTATGCTAATATCACAATAGGAGTCAATGATTGCCCACAATCTGTAATCCTCCAGACAGCTGTTTGGACAGAGCATGTTTATGTCATTCTTGATGTCTGTGACTTAAATGGAGAGAAAAGGGCCTAGCAGACAGTCCTGATGTACAGACCCGATCACTAGACCAGAAGATATATATGTCACTTCACACATTTCAACATATGTAAATGCCATGTATGCGATCCAGTGGTCTACCCACTTGGTAATATAGGTGTTTATGACCACATCTGAAAGTGTTAAGTGAATACCTGAGTGTGAATTTCTGTCAAATGCCTTGGGCTGGTCAGGTTCCACAGGATGATAGTTTTCTCACGACAGTTGTTTGTACATGCATTAATTTCAGATGTAGTGCACTAAGTGATCACACAACCATTTATGACTATTGCTTACATAAATGCAGCCCTGCCTTTTCTCTCTGCATTTCTTGCTCATATTTGTTTTATCTGACTAGTAATGTCATACATGCAGTCTGTAAGGCACTCTGTATCATTGTCCTTAAAATGTGTGAGGCTATTAAATGGCGATAATATAAAGATGTCAACAAATGGTGGGGAGATTGGATGTTACTGAACAGAAACTGTGAAATGTGCGTTACTAACATTTATAAACTTGATGCAACTACTTTTACACTTTGCAAGTGTAAACTGGCTGAGACACCCACTAGAGGTAGGGGGATCTGAATTGCTGTTTTTGTTTTCCTCTCCCTGCTAGTAAACATTCACAATTGCACTCCATTAGCAACAAGCACTTAGGGATTGCCTGCACAATGTTTACATGTGCTACACAGAGCCAAATATTTGGGACTCAGCAATTCTAATGAGTTCATACTTCATTTGCATCTTTACCGTGATCATAGCCCTGAATCTATGCCCTAAAAAGGGAACCATGTAGCCAGGGAACCTGAAGGTGAAAAGACTTGCTTATGTGGATAACACACAAGAAGATATTACTTTGGAATTTACCTGCACAGAAGACTACTGATCTTGCTTGCATTTTTAGCTATATACTGCATATGCTGAAATGTCAGTAAGAAAAATCTGTATATATATATATATATATATATATATATATATATATATATAGATATATATATATATATATATAGTTTCACTTTATAATCTTGAAATGCTGAAATCCTGAATTTCAGCATTTTGAGACTATAAAGCCGAATTTCAAAATGTGAAAAGTACATAACCGTGAAATTGAATATCTCAAATTCGCGGTCATGGCTTTACATTATGTGACGTGCGGTGTTTACATTGGATGCAGCTTGATGTGGTGTATGGATTTGCATGGAGTGTAAAGTAAGTGACTGTTTTTAAGGGTTCTGGGTGGGAGTTTGAGTGTGTGTTAGATTGTTTTTAAGTTGTATGTGTGGGTTAGGGTAGGTAGGTTAACGTATGAGTGCGTAATTGTTGGATGTGTTGGTGTTTGTGTATGTGATGTGTGTGTGTGTGTGTGTGTGTGTGTGTGTGTGTGTGTGTGTGTGTGTGTGTGTGTGTGTGTGTGTGTGTGCCCGCGAGGGATTGTGGAATGTCTGGGTGTGAGTGTTCTGTTACTGTTTGTGCGATCTCGGAGTTAGTATATATAAATAGGGAGTGGGGGGTGCAGGGGGGGCTTGCCCCCCTGCTTTTGTGTAGTGTAGGTATTTGCATGTTTGGTCTTTTGCAGAAGAAGGTAAGTCCACTTCAAGTACTGTAGTTCCTTTTCTTTAATATAGCACAAGCAAAAATAATAAAAAATACAGAATATATATTGAAGTAGATGATAAAACAACTATGAACACAAAGCGCTTTTTGTCCCATCTGGTGGTGAGACTTTTTCAGGTAAAGGCATTAACTAAAACCAGTGCATTTAAATACAGTACATGGTGCAACCATGTTGTTAGTCAGCCAGTGGTTGAGGGCTATACCCCACAAACTGATGATACTATGAGGGCACACTCAATAAGTAATTACTTCCTTTAAGAGTTTCTTTCAAAACACCCTCTGGACTAATTAAAAGGCAAGTAAGTATACACACTCTCTTGTCCAGTATTGTGACATAGTAAATCATACTCATAATATGTAAACATACAGTTATTAAAAATATTTAAATATTTAAGAACCTTTTAAAAATGTTGTTGCTAAAATGTTTGAAAATATTTAAAAATATAAGTCTGCTTAAAATGCACATAACAGAATAGTGAAGTATAAAGTAGTAGTAAAATGTAATAATGAATAAAAACAATAATGCATAAAAATGTTCAGAACACTTTTCCATCTTATGCAGCATGGCATGGCATCCTACAGTTAAACATTAGAATAAAAAATATACATAAATATTGGGGTAACAATTATATATGGATACATGGAAATACAAACAACATTCCTGTCTATACATCATGGCATGGCACCCACCATTTGAATTATGTGTTGCTAAACTGACTGCTGTTAAGAATTTGTACATATTAGCTTGTACTGAGACAACTGTTATATATTTGACATAGCTAGTTTGTCCTACAATTCATCATGTTAGCCATCTCTGGAGGTTTCTTAGCTTTAAAATACAAGAAAAAGAGTAAACCTCATTTAACCCAGGGTAAACACAAGACGTAGTCCTGAGTTGCCACAATAACTCTAACCTTTCTAAATGTAAAGATTCTGGGCCCCTCTTCCATCAGACTTCACACTGTCTATTGCCTTAAATTTAAATGTGTGGTCTGTGTATTCCTGCTTTTGTCTACTTAGGACATTCTCTTGACTCCCTTTCTTTATATGGTACAAGTATTCATAAACTCTTTCCCTGAACCTCCTGTCCATCTTCCCTATGTAGATTGCTGGACATTGTTGACATAGAGCTACATAGATCACAGCCTTAGTCTGACAGTTACATTTGTGTTTTATTTGATACCCTTTGTCTCTAATGGTAAAGGTTGACCCTGTAGACATGTGTGGGCAATAATGACACATGTTACATCTGGACATACCATACCTAACTGCATACCGGTATGTACCATGGTTAACTTCCAAGATATTTTTTAATTCGGGGCCCCGTTTGAAAACTAATCTAGATGGACCCTCTATTCTTGACCTGGTAGTTGGGTCATTCCGTAAAATATCCCAGTTCTTAGTGATGATCCTCATGATCTCATATGCATCTGAGCTAAAGGGTGTAATCAAACTACTCTGTCCAAGATTGTTAGTACCTGTTTTTGTGTGCATATCTAATGTTAAGTTATCTGAAATGGTTTTCCTATCCAATATTGCTTTATAAAATAGGTTCATAGGTTCATAGGTTGGTACTGGGCTATCTGCCCGAAGGCATTTATAAGCCTAGCCAGAATGTGTTGGCTTTCGCCTCCCCCTTAGATTAGTTCCTTGTGCCTATGTCCAGCAGAGCCACTGAAGTGATCCCCAAGGTAAACTTTCTGTTTCCCATCCACTCGTCAAGGTTTCTTTTGAAGAGTGTTAGCGAGGAACTCTGCCTAATGTAGATTGGGATCTTGTTCCAAAGCATGGGAAGATTCTGGGGACAGGAATCTATCCCTCCAGCACATCCTATTTATTGTTGTGGTGAGGTTTATTGATCTTTTTGACTGCACTTCTGCCATTATTTGATTCAGTAAGTGGTTTGGGTAACTCCTTCGAGAAAACATACCCTGTAGTTTACTACATTCAATGGAAAAGTCTTCATCTTTTGTGACCATCCTTGCTACCCTCACTAGTTGCCCCTTCACCACCGATCTTTTTTGGTGAAGGGGTTGGCAGCTACTGTAGTGTAAAAAGGTGTTCGAGTACATTTCTTTCCTGTATATAGTTGCTGAATAGCAACTGTTAGTATAGTCTTTGCTAAGGTTAATGTCCAGATATGCAATGTTATCTTTCCCAAAAGTAAATGTGAAAGATAAAAAGTGTGTGGTACTGTTGAAGTATGAAACCAGTTCTTCTGCTTGGCTATGGTCTCCCTCTATTAACATAAAAATATCATCCAAATAATGGATGTGATAGTGGATCTGATGTGGGGTCTGCCCTGATTTCTTCACATACTCCTCTTCTCAGTAGGCCTTCACTAGATTTGCTACAGTGACCCCACAAGGTGAGCCCATTTCTACCCCTATTTTATGGAGGTAGAACTTGTTACTGAACATGATGAAATTGTATGATAGAATAATGTCTAAGATGACTTCAGTAAGTGTGCTTTCCATTGCTGGTGCCCCTCCCTTGCATAACATGTAGCTGACCCATTCTATACCCTCATGGTGGGGGATTGATGAATATAAGTCCTTCACATCGACTGTCAGGAAGTTCAAGTCTTTGTTGAATTCCAGTTTATTGATGTTAGATAAAAAATCCATGAATCTTTACATATCTGCCCCTCTTTCTTAACATATTTCTTAAGTATGTAGCCTGCAAATTTAGCACAGAACTATGTAATAATATTCCTGGCATTTACTAGGGGTCTCATGGGAGGGTCAGTGATACATTTGTGTATTTTCAAGATCCCAAAAAGCACAAGGATTCTAGGTGCTGGCATGTTCAGGTAGTTGAATTTGTTCATGTCTATTTTCCCCTTAATAAACAAATCATTTAAAATTGTTCAAATCATTCTGTGTGCTGCATTCAATTCATTTCTGGAAACTTCAACATAAACATCACTTTGTAAAATCCTGGACATTCTACCTTCATACTCTTCATAGTTCATTATTACTAACCCATCCCCTTTGTCAGGTTGCATAATCCTGACAGGGGCTTGTTTTAGTAAAGACGATGTTTCTTTTTCTTTTCTAGTGATGGTGCTGAATCCAGCATTCACCTCTTTATCATTGTTTAGACAGTTTGCTATGTCTCATTCACAAATCTGTTCATACAAAGCCAGTGTGGGGTGTTGTAAGTACTAGCAGTGTGTAATGTGTTGTGTGTGTGATTGTTTGGACCCAGCAGTACCATTAAATTCAATTTTCTTACAAACAGTTTTAAGTCAATTAAAGTGTTAGGTAAGTCTGCTCTATGAGTTGGTACAAATGTATGCCCTTTAGCCAATATGTACCTACCTATGAACCTATAAATACACCCCAGGGATCACTTATGTGGCTCTGCTTGACAGGGGCACAGGAAATTATCTTTCTTGGGTGGCATAAGCCAGGGAACCTTGTTGGCTAGGCTTACTTAGGCCGTTGGGCCGATAGCATAGTACCTACCTATGAAACCTAAGTCTACCAGCATTAGGTCTACAGTTAATTCAGAAAAGTTAAACATTTTAAAGTCTTTTTCTGTGTTGTAAACAATTTTACAGTTCATAGAATCACTTACTGCAGGGTTTTTCAGTGATTCCAATTGTTCCTCCTGTTGTAGTATGTTCTGGTAGCCCTTTACCTCAAGTTGTAAGTTGAGGCTGGCTGCCGAAAATTTGGGACATCTCCTGATGTAGAATTTACCATATTTTGTTGTCCGTTGCTGGAATTCGACAGTTCTATGTCATTCTGACTTCTGTTCCCTGATTTATAATCCAAACAGCTCTGTTGGTGTGCGTTGTTCTCCTGCCTTCCTTTTCTAGATGTTGCATTTCCTGGATGGGTTCCCTGTCGACCCTCCTCTGGCTTCCATTTGGCCAATCAGAGCTCTGGATTGTGATGGAGCTGGCTTTGTATAGTCTGAACCAGTCTCATAGGCATGTCTATCTCTGTTAAGCTTTTTCAGCTTGCCATTTCTCAATTTTGAAATGTACTGATCTATACTGGTGAATGATCTTTCATAATCAAATTTGTACCTATTAAAGTCCACATTTTCCATGATTTTTTCATCTAGGATTGTTGCTTCCTCCATTAATTTATCTGCCCATAACTGATAGCGTTTGCACATGATTGCTTGTAATTCATAGCCATGCATGTCAAAGAGTTTCAGTAATTCTTTGTGAAACTCTGAACCCTCCACTAATCCTGTAGAAAATTGCCAAACTCTCAGTCCTTTAGGAATGAGGTTCTCACTCATACAATCTTTAAAGTAAGCTATTTCCAGATGCAGTTTTTTATATTTTAGTAGTCTTTGATCTAATTCTTTTAACATCTGTGTGATGTCTCCTTGCCCCCTAGCGAGTTGCTCCATTTCTGAACTCCTCTTTGGTATTTGAAGGAAAACAGGCTTTTTCAACCATGTCTTCACTGACAGAGCCCCAATAAGCTCTGAGGGTACTTCTTGGTGCATAAATCTTGTTTCATGAGTTTATGTCAGTTCTTGTGGTCTGTTGTATAACTTCACAGCTGTGTTACATGCAGCACCATTGACTGAACAGTTTACTGTAGTGCACAAGGTTCTATTACCCTCTTTTCCTTCCTGGGCCAGCTGAGTGGCCAATGGTGGTTGGGAAGTACTTGGAGGGTTAAATGAATGCACTGATAAATTAGTCTTAGTTATAGAATCAAGTCTAGTAGCAATGTCTTCAACACATTGACTAAGAGCTCCTATTAGGAGGGTAAGAGTACCTACATTGTTGTCCTGTGACAGCATGATGGGTGAACTTGCTGGGTCTTCCGAAGCCATGAGTACAAACACAAAACCAGGAAAAGTAGCAGACCAAACAACAATCCAAGACACTTGCAGAAGAAGGTAAGTCCACTCCAAGTACTGCAGTTCCTTTTCTTTAATATAGCACAAGCAAAAATAATAAAAAACACAGAATATATATATATATATATATATATATATATATATATATATATATATATATATATATTGAAGTAGATGATAAAACAACTGTGAGCACAAAGCGCTTTTCGTTCCACCTGGTGGTGAGACTTCTTCAGGTAAAGGCATTCACTAAAATCAGTGCATTTAAATATAGTCCATGGTGCAAGCATGTTGTTAGCCAATGGGTGAGGGCTATTCCCAACACACTGATGATGCTATAAGTAATTACTTCCTTTAAGAGTTTCTTTCAAAACACCCACTGGACTAATTAAAAGGCAAGTAAGTATACACACTTCCTTGTCCAGTATTGTGACATAGTTAATCATACTCATAATATGTAAACATACAGTTATTAAAATATTTAAATATTTAAAAACCTTTTAAAAATGTTGTTAAAAATGTTTGAAAATATTTAAAAATATAAATGCACTTAAAATGCATATAACAGAATGGTGAAGTATAAAGAAGTAGTAAAATGTACTAATGCATACAAATAATAATGCATATAAATCTTCAGAACACTTTTCCATCTTATGCAGCATGGCATGGCATCCTGCAGTTAAACGTTAGAATAAAAAATAAAAAATATATATAAATATTGGGGTAACAACTATATATGGATACACGGAAATATAAACAACATTCCTGTCTATACATCATGGCATGGCAACCACCATTTGAATTATGTGCTGCTAAATTGACTGCTGTTGAGAATTTGTACATATTAGCTTGTACTGAGACAACTGTTGTATATTTGAAATAGATAGCTTGTCCTACAATTCATCATGTTAGTCAACTCTGGAGGTTTCTTAGCTTTAAAATACAAGAAAGAGAGTAAACCTCATTTAACCCAGGTTAAGCGCAAGCCGTAGTCCTGAGTTGCCACAATAACTCTAACCTTTCTAAATGTAAAGATTCTGGGCCCCCTCTTCTGTCAGACCTCACACTGTCTATTGCCTTAAATTTAAATGTGTGGTCTGTGTACTCCTGCTTGTGTCTACTTAGGACATTCCAGTGAAGGCCTACTGGAAGGAGGAGTATGTGAAGAAATCAGGGCAGACCCCACATCAGATCCACTTTTACACCCGTTATTTGGATGATATTTTCATGTTAATAGAGGGAGACCATACCCAAGCAGAAGAACTGGTTTAATACTTCAACAGTACCACACACTTTTTATCTTTCACATTTACTTTTGGGCAAGATAACATCACATATCTGGACATTAACCTTAGAAAATACGACCAAAAAAGACTCTAGGGAATAACTCCAAACACTGAAATAAAACAACCATTTAATATGAAGTGCTATTCGTCACCTACTATGAGGTAACTTCTTCAGATACTTTACAAATAAATGCAGACAGTTATATACCAGCACTAATCACATGTTCGACCAAAGAATTGTATCCATACATCACAAAGTAGTGCTACAATAGAAACTTTAAAAATACGTAAAATACTAAATTACTTAAAGACTGTTTGTTTATCAACCACCTATATTGTTTAACCTTAATAAATGTGTTCATCATATTTACTAATCAAGTTATTCAAGCATTTTTATAAAAAGCATATACTATAGTTACATAGAGTATGTACTTTAATTAAAAAGACGTGCTTAACAAACAATCTTTAAGTAATTTAGTATTTTACGTATTTTTAAAGTTTTTATTGTAGCACTACTTTGTGATGTATGGATACAATTCTTTGGTCGATCATGTGATTAGTGCTGGTATATAACTGTCTGCATTTATTTGTAAAGTATCTGAAGAAGTTACCTCATAATAGGTGACGAAAAGCGCTTCATATTAAACGGTTGTTTTATTTCAGTGTTTGGAGTTACTCCCTAGAGCCTTTTTTGGTCATATTGGTATTCTATTTAGTTTGTTTTTTGTTCATTAACCTTAGAAAAGACTACACTAACAGTTGCTATTCAACAACTATATACAAAAAAGAAATGTACTTGAACACCTTTTTACACTACAGTAGCTGCCACCCCCTTCACCAAAAAAAGATCGGTAGTGAAGGGGCAACTAGTGAGGGCAGCAAGGATGGTCACAAAAGAAGAAGACTTTTCCATTGAATGTAGTAAACTAAAGGGTATGTTTTCTCAAAGGGGTTACCCAAACCACTTACTGAATCAAATAATGACAGAAGTGCAGTCAAAAAGATCAAGAGGTTTTTATAAACCAATATTGGATAATAAAACAATTTCAGATAACTTAACATTAGATTTGCACATAAAAACAGGCACTATATATTAGATTAGTTTTCAAATGGGGCCCCAACCTAAAAAATATCTTGGAAGCTAACATGATGAATTGTAGGACAAATTAGCTATGTCAAATATACAACAGTTGTCTCAGTACAAGCTAATATGTACAAATTCATCATGTTAGTCATCTCTGGAGGTTCCTTAGCTTTAAAATACAAGAAATACAGTAAGAAACCTCCAGAGATGAGTAACATGATGAATTGTAGGACAAATTAGCTATGTCAAATATACAACAGTTGTCTCAGTACAAGCTAATGTGTATAAATTCTCAACAGCAGTCAGTTTAGCCCTCACCCATTGGCTGACTAACAACATGCTTGCACCATGTACTGTATTTAAATGCACTGGTTTTAGTGAATGCCTTTACCTGAAGAAGTCTCACCACCAGGTTTGACGAAAAGCACTTTGTGTTCACAGTTGTTTTATCATCTACTTCAATATATATTCTGTATTTTTTATTATTTTTGCTTGTGCTAGTGGTCTTACCTTTTTCCGCAAGTGTGTTGGATTGGTGTTTGGTGTTTTTTTTTGTGTGTGTGTATTTGTGTTGTGGTGTGGGTGTTGTTTGTGTGTGGTGTGGTGTATGCTGTGTGTTTGGGTATATGGCTTCGGGTTTGTGAAGTTTCGGTTTTGTACAGTTAAGGCTTTATGGTCTCTGGCATTTAACTTTTTCAGATGCACAGCTTTATTAACTGTCATCACAATCACAAGTGCTAATGTTACAACTGTTTTTCTCTGTACGTATTCTATTGTTATTTCCATGAAATGTAAATGTCTATGTCTTATATTGTCAATGACACAGGGGTGTTAGCCTTCTAGGATGGAACAAGCACACCTCTAGGGGAGTGCTGGCCACAGGTTGACATGACTGACAATAGCTTAAAATGGAATCTTCTGTGATAAATCTGGAAACATGTTTCAGGGACAGTTTAGTTGATAGCCTCTTTAGCTTTACACTGATGGTTTGTTAGCAAAATGTGTCATTTGCCTGTTGATTTGGGGGTGGGGGAACAAAGTTGCATTTCTGTTTTGACACAAACAAGATTATTGCTATTGTTACTCTCCTTGTTTTGGATCCATCCTTGCTTTCTGTGTGATTGTAATATGTTATGACCACACAATTCCTTTTTTTATATTTGAATACCTTGACTGTTTTATGTTTCTCCGGTGGGTAATAGCGAAATGCTACCTTTTATGTGTTATATCAAAACAGGACTTTTATTCCCATGATACTTTTGTGTATTATTCTTATTTGTGTGTTATGTCACCTAGGACTATGGTACCCAGGCATACCAATCTCCAACCCTCCCCCCTTCAGTGACCCTGAAAATGAAGTCATTGTGGAAGTATTTAGGCATCATACTGCCTTTTTGCTTGAGAGGGGCCTTGGGGATATGTCAGGCAGAATTCAAATTTAGCAGCAGATAGTCACTGATGTCAATGCAGTAGGTGGCCAGAGCAGGACATATGATAAAGTGGCCATAGGGCACTGACATGATTTCATCTCACAGAGGAGAGTAATTGCAGTGGCCCATGAACAGATGGGTACCAGGACTGGCCTGCAACACAGCCACTACTAACATCATTTGAAGAGTTCCTGTCCATTGTCAGGGATCCAGACAGCTCACTGGAAAGTGCACAACAGCATGTCATTGATGTTGGTGCTGCTGTTTCATGGTGGACAAGTACGTCCCAGGAGGAGCTTCCAGGTAGGCTTACAGATCTCAGTTGTTAAATACTTCTTGAATAGTAAAATAATGACAGTAATATTTAAGTTCTGTTTAACAATAAATTTGTTTGGGGGATAGTTCTAGACAGTTAACAACACATTTTATGGTGGATGTGTCATCCAAGTTCTTGTTAAAGGTATCATTAATGGACATAGACAATGGACAAAAAGCCCCCTATGTTGCGGTTAATTGTGGTGATGGTGTCCTTACCTTTTGATTAACTTCTTCCAGCACCATCATCCATAGGAGGCATAGCATCATCTGTCCATGGTAAACCAAACATTTTTATGTCAGTACTGATAAGCAGTTCAAAGAAATATGTATTTTATCCATATGTGTGCTGTGGGTGTCAGGACTGTTGTGTGTATTGCTGTACTGTATATAGTGATGGCTCCACTGATAGTTTGTTACCATATATTGGACTATAGTAGTATAGATATTAATTTCTTTCCTGTGTTTGTTGCTTATTATCACAGGTGATCCTGACAGTGGAAGTGTAGGACTCTTTCCACCTGATATCAGAGTATCGGCAAACTCTAATGATGATGGTGAGCAAACACAGGCACAGTTGGGGGTTGCACAGGTTGAATCTGACACTGAGGTTGATGTTCAACCATCCCCTGTAATTCCATTGGACATAGGCAGAAGGCCTATGCCAACCCATTCTAGTTAGCCTTCAGATATTGGACAGGTGGAGGTTGGAACACTCAGTCAGGGAAGTGTGGTTACTGCTGCTTCAGTATCGTTTGACTCTGGCCTTAGTCAAAATGTGGGTGAGGTGCCACACAGCAGAGTTGTTAGGGGAGCTCAGAGGAGGCCTGCTTTCCATCCTCCACCTGATACAGGTGTGTCTTCCTGTGCCACACGACTTATGTCTAGAGCTATCATAGAGTTGCAGGCACATTCCAGTGGGTCCTCCAGAGAAATGCTTAGGGTTCTAGATGTGGCACAGGCTGACATGCTTGACTGCCTCCCCTGTATTGTCAGTTCAATGGATCAATTGGATGACACACTGGAACAGGCGGTGTCTGTGATGGAACATCTGATGGGAGGGAGACAGCATCCATGTGGGCATAGATCAGCCACATCTTCTGATGTTAGTCGATGTGGCCATGCCTGATCATGCGCCCATAGTGGCCCTACTTCCACTACTCCATCAGTGGTTGAGGTGTCCACACCCAGATGTGGCAGGCCATGGGTCCATGGTCCTGGGCATCCTCATGAAAGGAGCTCATCCAGCAGACATCAGTCATGTTTAGATAGCAGCAGTGCATTTGACCATGGGCATGGATGTGCCAGTGCAACTCCTGGCAGATCCAGTTCTCATGCCTGGGTACAACGATGAATTTCCATCTCTGCCATGCATGGTTCACATCTGTCTGACATATTAAGATGCAGAGCTATCACAAAACTTGGCTGTGTTTCTGCAGACACTCACACACCAGTTTCTCCTGGAGAGCCCATACAGACACAGACACAGACACAACAGTTACATGGTTCATCTGTGAAGATTAAAGTTCATTTTGTCTCACTGGCCATTTGTTACTTTATCCGAATATCTGCCTGTTTTTCTTTTTTACTCATGTGCATTCACCAATGTTTTGCATCAGCCTAGGCTTCCTGCCCCCCCCCCCCCTCCACAACACCTTATGCAAGTGATGATAACTGTGCCATATCCTTGTTTTCTATTTTTTGGATTCAGGGATACATAACATTTGTACCTGATGTTCAGGGTGCATGACTTACTTAGTGCTTACTATATCTGCATTTTTTTAATTGCACTTTTTGCTTATTTTGGTCTTAAAAAGTTAGACAATTGATAGAATCAAAATATTTTTTTCCATCAGTATTTTTAATAAACTTCTGAGGGTTGTGAAGTCTGAAGCTGAAATGTGGCTCATTACTTTCTAACTTTTCTCTTTAATGATATCCCATTACAAAAGTATGAGGCCAAACTGAGGACACCTGGTGATCATTAGTACTTTTGAGAGGTATGTATGTGTGAATCTTTGATTCCTGAGGTCTGCTACTTGATAGAGGACTCATGTATTCACATAAGTCTCTGCTGTCACATGTTAAATACATTTTACAAATCACCCACCTTTTACTTGCTTCAATTACCAAGTAACAACATGCAAAGATATTCCATTCATTTGCATTATTACACAATACACTTCAGGTTCAGCACTTACTATGTAAATCCAGCAGTTGCAACAGTTTTAGTGCAGGGCTGACTTTGTCTGATGCTAGGAGTACACAGCCATTACATGGGTAGGTAAAGGTTGTAAGCATTGTCTGGCATCAGTGTTACTATATGTATGTATGTGTGTAGGAAGAAGATTTTAGCCCCTTAGGTGGTGAGTGAGTGTGCTATGCACTGCCTCTTAGCCAATGAGAGGGCATATTGAGCATGCCTACATCTGCCTGCACCCACAGCAGCTGCTGGTTCCTCCTTTGACTCCTCACTTATATGTGGCTGTGGTGACCTTGCTATTGGTGGTGGGATATGTGCCCCTTCCCCTTTTTGATCCTGCTGAAGCTGTTTTCTCAGGATGGTGTTGTGAAGCATAACACAAATGGTGAATACAGTACATGTATGTGGATTGTACTGCAGAGCTCCCCGAGATGTATTTAGGCATCAGATCCATGACTTCAGCAACCCAAACACATGGTCTATGATATTTCTGGTTTGAGCATGTGCCTCATTATGGTTTCTTCAGCATATGTGTGTGTATTTCTGATGAGCATCATCAACCACATTTCCAGTGCATAACCTGCATCCCACAGTAAATGACCCTGTGTGATATCACCCCCAGTGAACATCTGATACAGTTGGAAGTTGTGCCAGATATGAGAGTCGTGGTAACTGCCTGGGTTGCCAGCGCACACATTCAGAATGATTCCCTTAGCATGAAACATGACCTGGCAGTTAATGGAGTAAAAACAATTTCTGTTTATGTACACCCTTCCCTGTTCCCCAGGTGGTGCTTTGATGTTGATGTGCATGCAGTCTATGGCACCAAAGACTTCAGGGTAGTGTGCTACAGGGTAGAACTCCTACATAGTTGTAGCTCTGTCCACAGGTGTACGGGAAAAAAGTATGTAGTCACTGGCATGTTATAGTATAGCATTCAGGAATTGATGTAGGATCCTGGATGCTGATGTCTGTGACACCACCAGTATGTCTCCCTGTTGGTCTCTGGAAGGTTCCTGTAGGTACAGTTCTAAGTGCTACACATACCTTAGTCTCCACCAGTATTAGTTCCCCTTGGTTTGCCCTTGCTCTCAGTTGAAAACATCAGAGGTTGCAGAACTCCTGTAGTGTGTATCTATCCACCATATAGTACTCTACAATGTCCATGTCATGTAGCTTGTGATAAGTTAAATGGGGTCTGAAAACTCTTCTCATTCTTGGCCTTGGTCCATTAGCAGCAGCAGCAGCATAGACTTCAAACTGTTGCACATGCACACAAATTAAAGCAACAGCAGCCCCTACCTTTCTTTCTGTGTTGACTCCTTTCAGTGGCTGTATTCCAATAAGTTTTGGAATTCACAGGGAAAACCAGCACTAAGTCTACATGCTTGTTTTATAGCTTGTTGCATAGCTCCTCCATCTTGGACTGGTTGATTAGAATATATTTCAGCTGCTTATGCTGCAGTTAGCATGCCACAGTGTTTCCCGTGGTTGCACGGCTCTGCACACTGTGTAGAGCCAGTGCACTACCATATGCTCATCATGGCAGGACTTACACACAGTGTAAGTTGATCGTCTAGTGTTTATTGAATCTGCCATTTTGTTTTTTCATGAAAGAGGGATATGGGGAAAAATAGTAGTTGGCATTTTTTGGGTTGAGCATGAGTTATGAGTTATAAAGCCATGTTTCAGTGGCTGTTAAAGCTTCTTGAGTAATTTTTTGGAGGTGGACCATGTTGTCAGATGTGCAATGAGAGTGCAATCATCTGCATGTTGTATTAGGGTGGCCTGTTTTGTGGAAGTATAGATGGTGTTGGTGAAAATGTTAAAGAGGAGGGGACCAAGGATAGAGCCTTGTGGTACATCGGTGGTGACTGCAAGGTAAGGAGAGACCATGGAAAGCCATTTTACTGACTGATACCTAGTGGACAGGTAGCTTTTGAACCCCATAAGAGTGGTCTGAGAGAGGCCTAGTGAGGACATTTGAAGTAGTAGTTTGCTGTGACAAATAGTGTCAAAGGCTTTAGACAAGTCTAGAAATAAGGAAGAGACTAGTTTTCCATTATCACTAGCTTTCAATAGGTTAGAAAGTCAGTGCTAGAAGCAAGGGAAGGATGGAAGTCATGCTGTGTACAGGATAAAAGTTCTTCCTGCAGGAGATAATCCAGCAATTGTTTTTGAATACATTTTTCAATCATTTTGGAGATGGGAGGTAAGATTGCTATAAGTCTAAAGTTATTGTCTGTTGAATTTCCTCCTTTGTGCAGAGGGATAATGTGTGATTTTTTCCTAGAAAGAGGGAATATTTGATTCCTGGATAGACCTATTTATAAGAAGTGAGATAGGATAGGGAATGCTACTGGCTGCTATTTTTAGGAACTTGCTTGGGAGGTAATCAGTTGAAGAAGAGCACAGTTTAAGTTTGTTTAAGAGTAGTTTTATATAGGATGTGGGTACAGGTTTGAAGGTGAAAGTGGATGTGGGGATATGTGGCTGTTGGGCAGGGTTGGGATTAGATGTTGAGGAATCCTTAGTTAGTGATGCTATACTATCTACAAAATAAGAGCTTAACTCTATTGCTGTTTCGATTGGTGAGTTAATGGGAGAGAGGTTTGGGTTGGATTTTTGGCCGGAATTTAAGATTGCTTTAATGAATGTGCAAAACTTTTTAGGGTTGTGTGTAGTATTATTCTGAAAGTTATTATAGAATATTTTTTGTCTTCATTTATTTCCTTCTTAGTACAATTGCAAAACTTTCTGAAGTTTTCAAGATGTTGAGGTGTTTTATACTTTTGCCATTCTTTTCATGCTTTCTCTCTATCCTGCATTGGTTTTTACTCTTTTTGGATAGGCAAATTGCATTATTTTTTTCATTCTCTTCCTTCTAGGAGGGGCAAGGCTATTTAGGATATTTAGAAAAGTTGTACTGAATTCAATTACAATATCATCTTAGGGGAGGATTTTTAGGAAGTTCCAGTTAATAGATGATAGTATAGTAATGAACATTTCTGGGTTAAACCTGGAAAGGTTACCTGTTGTTTTATAAATACGCTGTTTAACTGGATGTTTCAGGTGTCTAGTCTTACAGATTGGGAGGTGTTCACTGAGAAAGTCTGACATTGTACCTGTGATGGAGTATTTGCTAGGGTCTGATACTAGGATACAGTCTTATAGAAAATTTGATGTCTTGCTATAATGTGTAGAGATATTAATTAGTTGTGTGAAACCATATAAGTTGATGCAAGATGTAGGGGTGTTAGAGTTTATGTCCAGCCAATTGACATTCACATCACCTAGTAATATTTTTTTCTTGTGGAATTGTTATGGATATCCAATGTTGGACAGCTTCCAGTATAGCTATATTGTCACAGGGAGGGATGTAAATGATAGTGATACATATTTGTTTATAATTGTTTATGTTGAAAAAACCAATAAGAAGCTCTGCTGAACTGAATTTTGGTGTTGGTTTGCTGTTAGGTTAATCACCCAGATTCATACCCTGTAATGTTATTTGTAAAATGCAGTTATGTTCTACTTTTGAAAAGGGTATGGATACAAGTATAAAAACAGAGTGATATCAATACAGAAAATGCAATGCAACATTTTGAATTAATGGTTACTTTCAGTCCATATTTTAGTAGTTGCAATAAGGGATGTATTCATGAAATAAAGAGTTAAAAACAGTAAGTGCACTAAGAGAACACTTCAGAAAAAAATAGTGGTTTATCAGTAGTACCTATGTTGGGAAAAGAGTACCACATGAATTTTTTTTTTTTCAAAAGAAGACAGCAATTTAAATATGTAACTATGTTATTAACATCATGAAAAATTGTCTCCTATAAGAGTCTATAGGAAATAAAACAATGGTAGTGTCAGTCAACATGCAAATTAATAGGTTCCATTGTGATACTTCAAAACTCAAAACTTTGAAACACAAATGCTTGTCCGCAGATGAACAAAGCTACCAATGTGAAACAAGTTAAACACAAGTAAGTGTCATGAAATATCAGGAAGAACAAACTAAAGTAATCACTTTTTTTGCAGGAAGGCAGCAAGTGCTTTACTCCCCATGCTGTGTTCAAAGCTCCATATAGCCTCTTATGTTGTTATTATAGGACCATAGGATATAAAAGGTAAGTCAGACTGGAGACCCATGAGCACCTTACCAATATCCACAATCAGGATCAACCACCTTTTAAAAAGGAGGGTGATGCCTGTGTGTCTTTTTGTAAATTTAAGGGCACCCATTCAACTGTCCAAGCTATGTTTGAAGGATGACTGGGCATCACATAACTTGATATGCCAAAGAGAGCTTATTCCAGAACAAGGGGTGTCACTGGGTGACAAAACTATCTCTCCATCTTGTTTTATTTAGTTCTTGATGAAGGCTTAGATTTCTTGTTCTGGAGTTGTAATCATAATTTAACTTGTTCTGGAAAAGGAGGTTGAGAATCACTGGATCTAAGACATGGTAAGCTAGGTTATAGGTTTCCATCCGGAGCCTGTACATCACTCAATACAAGGATAAGGACTCCAGTCATTTTTGGTAGCTAAGGTTTTTGAAATCAGAGATCCTTTTTGTTAGGAACCACTCTGTTTTTTCAGGTGTTTTAATATATCTAGTCAGATACACAACAAAGGGTACATTATATTTAACAATACATCTGACTAGAGAAGAATAAAATAGGGTCAATGACTTCCAGAGTTTCATTGGAAATTCCCTTTAACATTAGTTGCAAAGTATAGGATTCCCTTTCTATGATCAGCATGTGATGGTCAAAGGAGAGAGAGATATGAACTCTTGTGCCCAGATCCCTGATTCATATGGTAAAGAGGTGTTTTCAGTGCCGGGGGTGAAGGGGGTGGTGCTGCATTTCTTCTTGTTTAGTTTGAACCCATTTTTTCAATACCAGGAATTGACTTTAGTTAGTTTATTTTGGAGGGTATATGTATTCAGAGGGGATTTAACAACCACCTCCAACTTGCACTCATCAGCAAACTTTGTTAACCAAGATTGACTGTTATCAATTTGGAGGTCTGAAAATAGATGCTAAAGAGAAGAGGGACCAGCACAGGTCTCTGGTGCACAGCACTGTTCACCTTCACACTGTCTGGTGAGGTGTCATATCAGGTGTATTCTATCCTTAATCCAGTTGGTTAGCCATGTGCTATGGAACTAGATGTCTTGACCAGATGAATTTATGCAGGATGGATTTTGCAACCACTATCAACTGCCTGAGTGAACTTCTCAAAAAAGTTGACAAGACTTATCAGGCAATACCTGTTATTTACAAAAACAAATTGCAGTGAGTATACCCCAGTCAGGCTACTGATGTCATGATTTATGAGGTCATTAATTATGCTGTCCACAGCTTTACAGGTGAGACTTATAAGGCTTATATGTCTATATTTCCTGGAGTTCATGGTCCTCAATGATTCAGGGACACATTTTATAGCACAATTTAGGTTAAACAATTTGTGGTGGGTATTAGCAAGTCCATGTTTAACACTGTTTTATTAGACAGTCTTGTAGGTCTGCACCCATAAAGAAAGTGTAATTTCTTTGAGAATATTTTAAGAATATGTTTCTTAGTAATAATGGGGTGAGGGATTCATGAGAGGTTTTAAGAGCAGATGATAGTTTCTGGGACGAAATTTGCTGTGAACTTGCTAGCCAGGAAAACTGCAAAGTTCTTTGAGTTTGAATGGTAGAGTCCATTATGGAGAATCTCAGATGATAACTGAGGGTTATTTCTCAGTTCTCAGATGTAACAAGGAGTCTTTGCAAATTTCCATTGCTTCTGTTGCTAGTCTTAATTCAAGTGATGCTTTACTAATCTTTACTAGTCTTTATAGCTGCTTTCAGTTTCCTAGTAAAGTTTTTAATACTATCGATACTGTGGGATTCTTGTCCCGAAAGGCAGTTTAAGGTGCTCCTTCCTTCTGTTATACATTTTATTTATAACAATAGACCTTCATGATGGCTTTTTTTTAAAAATTTCCATGGTATTTGGTTTTATAAGGGACTTCTAGGACAATGCATTTACCTAAATGTATATAAAAATCACTGTAACAGGCTGTATAACAGGGGATAACTGTGGAGCTGACATGGGTAAATTTAGAGATTTCATCATACAATTGCAGTAGATTGGTCATTTTAAAGTCTTGAGTGGTGTTTGCTATCAAGGGAATAGAATAGAAGTTTTCAGATTTGCGTTTTGGGTAAAGGTAACCAAAGGTCAGACGTTACTAATGCAGCACTGACCATTTGAGGGGAGCAGACAGGAGTCAAGTTTGTGACTACTATGTCAAGAATGTTTATATCCTTGTTCAGTTTGAGGACAAGTTGATCCAAGGAGTCCCTATCAGCTGAACGAATTTTCAGAAAGAGTTTGTATATATAATTTGCAGGGGATGTGGGGGGTGCAGAGGGGCTTGCCCCCCCCCACAAAAATTTAGAAAGGTAGATTTTTGTGTGTGCGTGTGTTTGTTTGTTTTTTTTTTTTTTGATGTTCGAGTTTTTGAAACTTGATCTTATGGTCTCTGTGATATCTTTTTGTTTCCGAAAAGTTGATCATAGACCCGATCCAAGACATTTTTTTATCCAGTCTAAAAACTGCTGAGCATATTCAGTGTTGAAAGTGTAGGAACTCCCATTAATGAAAGGATAGTTGAAGTCACTGAGGATTAAATGGGCACTGCCTCTAGGGATATTATTGATAAATGACAGGCATTTGTCATGGTTATCTGCAACCATTAAGTGTCGCTGATAGCAAATTATGAGTTGGAAATTACATTTTCATAAGGTGAGATGTAGTTCTGTAAGCTCACTGGGGGAAGGGGTCCTCTGGATATCCATTTTGAAGGGATATTTTCCCTGGTGTACACCAATGCTGCACCACCATTAACAGTGGGTAGGCACAAAATCCAGACACAGAAGGGGTGCTTTCTTAGAAATTGAACCATGTCTTGATAACAACATATACATTAATATGCAAAAGTGCCTCGAGATCAGGCAGTCCATTGTTAAAAATCCTGGTCTTCGGTAGAGCCATCTTAATATTATCAAGTTTGAGATTAGAGGTGTATATCAGGTTAGGATGTTCATTAGATGAATTCTGCTTAAGAAAGCCAAAATGGGGGCAGCAAGACCTTTGTACAGTATGTGGAACCCCCTGAAGGAAAGCTGTTGACCATCTTTTGCAAAGCAAATTGGGCTGTTGATCATTGTCCCCAGGGTAACACTTATTGCATAACCGTGGAATGGCACCAACTACTTAGACAGTTGTAGAATTCATTTATCTTGCCATTGTATCTAGGCATCATTCTAGATCAGAGGAGGATTCCAACCAGAACCACTGTATTACCCTTAACTGAAGTTATCACTGCACACTCCAACATATTCTACTGCATGGTCTTGAGGGGATTTGTGACATGTCATTTACCCCCACATGGGCTACAATCATGCTGTAGTCATACTTGCTGAGAGATAGGGTATTGATTGCCCTAGTTATGTCCACAATCTTGGCTTCTGAGAGACAGCTGACTGTCACCCTTTCATTGTCCACCATGGTGAGTATGGGATCAGTGTGTCTAACAAATGAGTCACCAATAACTTAGATGTTTTCATTGGCTGGATTATATACATCAGACATCAGTGTGACTTGCTGTAGGTTTATATGTTGATGCTGGTGTTGGTGTGGAGATATGTGGAGTAGCCTAGGTGTAATAAGGAGTTTATGGTGATGCCTAGTATTAAACGCTCCATGATGCTTGGGCAGAGATTTTTTTTTTTACAGCAACAGAGTATGACAGTTTATTTGCATTTGCATATATGGGGGTAGGACAGTGTAGTGATGCTCATTGCATGGATGGGGTAGGACAGCATGATGAATGCTCATTACATGTATGTGTATAGGACAATGTAATGATGCTCATTGCATGGATGGGGGTAGGAAAGTGTGATGATGCTCATTGCATGGTTGGAGTAGGACAGTATGATGATGCTCATGCATGGATGGGGTAGGACAGTGTGATGATGTTCATTTCATGGATGTGGTAGGACAATATAATGATGCGCATTCCATGGAAGGGGGCAGGACAATGTGGTGATGCCCATTGCATGGATGGGATAGAGCAGTGTGATGATGCTCATTGCAGGGATGGGTGATAGGACAGTGTGATAATGCTCATTACATAGATAGGGGTAGGACAGTGTGGTGATGCCCACTGCATGGTTCAGGTAGGATAGTGTGATTGATGCTCATTGCATGAATGAGTTAAGGACAGTGTAATGATGCTGATTGCATAGATGGGGGCAGAACAATGTGATGATGCTCACTGCAAGTAGTAGACTGTGAGGGGGGGGGGCTCCATATTGCTTCAGTATTCACACCTCTCACAGATGGCAACCTTGGAATTCTGCAAACTCTAAGACTGCCATTTTCCCTTTAAGACAAATGAGAATTGGGTGGCAGTTGCCATATATGTAGCTGGAATATATGATTTTAAGTATAAAGAGGAAGGCAAAACCAAAATGAGTAAAACAAGTATGACATTGTAGACATCGCCACCAACAATGTTAATTTGTATCAACCTTGCTGCAGTCAAGGAGATAACTGCAGCCTCCAACTGTGCATGTTTGTGAGCAGACCCCTATCTCATAGGTTCATAGGTAGGTACTAGGCTATCGGCCCTAGGGCCCATACAAGCCTAGCCAAAAAATGTACCCTGGCTTTCGCCACCCAAGAAAATTATTTTCCTGTGCCCCTGTCGAGCAGAGCCACAGAAGTGATCCCCAGGGTGAATTTCCCATTTTCCATCCAATCATCAAGATTTTTCTTGAAGAGTGCTAATGAGGAGCTCTGTTTGACATAGATAGGTAGTCTGTTCCAGAGTATGGGAAGTCTCTGGGACAGGAATCTATCCCTCCAGCATGTTCTGTTTATTGTGGTGACAAGGTTTAGGTCCCTAGAGAGTGTAGCGCAGAGGGATTGGGATTTCTTTAAGTGGAGCATGTCCAACAGCTCTGGGTTTGACATAGCTTTGTATGTTAGGCAGAGATCGCCCCTGAGTAGGCGATATGCGATGGAGTAAAGCTGTAGTTTTTTGAGACGGTCTGCATAGGGCATCTGTTTGAGGCCAGTAATCCTCTTTGTGAGGTATTTCTGTGGTCTTTCTAGTTGTTGTAGATGTCTTGTGAGGTACATACCAAAATGGGCATTGTACTCTATAATGAGTCTAATGAGTGATGAGTAGAGAGGAACAATTACCTCTTTTTTTCTGGATGAGAATCCTTTTATGATGAGATGAGCCATGTAGAAGGATTTCCTGACCACTGTGGTGATGTGCTTATCAAAGGAGAGACTACTGACTACTGTCCACCTGTGTCCCAAGCTCTCTTATCACATTTTTGGCATTAAGTAGACTACCAGCTATGTGGTAGTTCATGGGTACAGAGTTTTTACCAAAGGGGATGACAATACACTTTTTGGCATTGAGCTTCAGGCCATGGCTTTGACACCAGGTATCTGTCTCAGTGAGGCCCTTTTGTAGTTTGTCCACATCATTAGGAGTTTCGATTATGGCTCCTAGTTTGCAGTCATCTGCAAACTTTGTTAGCCAAAGACCTCCTGTGTTGGCCTGCACTTCAGAGAAGTAGATACCAAACAGGAGAGGACCCAGGACTGAACCCTCTGGAACTCCACTTGTCACTGGTCTGATGCCGGATTTGGAATCCGCTACTTTCACAGTGTGGGTTCTGTCAGTGAGCCAGTTGGCAACCCATCTTGTGACATAGGGATTTATACCTAATTTAGTGACCTTATCTATAATTCCAAAGTGGGGGATGGTGTCGAAAGCTTTGGCGAGATCTAGATAAGCTGTGTGAACCATTTTACCCTCATCTATGGCTTTGGTGACTGCTTCAAAGAAGTCAATCAGGTTTAGGAGACATGATCTGCCTTTTACAAATCCAAACTGGGTAGGGTCCAGAGTTTGGAGATTACCAATGTCTTTGTTTATGAGTTCCATGATGATATGTTCCATGGCCTTGCAGACCAGGCTCGTCAGGCTAATGGGGCGGTAGTTCCCGGGGTCCGTAGTGGCTCCCCCTTTGTTGAGTGGGATAACCGTCGCAGTGCGCCATTCAGTGGGTACAAAACCTGAGGTGAAGCTATGATTGAACATGGTACTTAGGTAGGGTGCCAGTTCATTCTGTAGTTCGTGTAGAACGCAGCCTGGGATATTGTCAGGTCTCATGGATGCTGAGTTCTTGGCTTTGGAGAGTGTGTTTTTTACCTGTGCAGCCGTGATTATAGGAACTTTGCATTCTTCCGGTATAGAGTTGGGCCCTCTAGGGGGTGAGAGGGGGGTAAAGTTAGCACTGAACCTATCTGCTAGGATGTTGGCAATATCAGTTGGTTCTGTATATTTAGTGTCATTGTGCTGTAACTCAGAGCAGATCTGAGTGTTCCCATTTAGATTCTTGACATAGCTATAGAATGCTTTGTGGTTGTCTTTAGAGTCAGTGGCAATTTTGTTTTCATAACTAGCTTTGGAGGATTTTATGAGGGATCTCAGCTTCTTACTGAGGTTGACCAGGGAGTTCCTCCAGTCATGGGATTTTACTCTTTTTTGCAACAGTTTCTTTCTTCTGTTGTAGAGTTTGTTTATGGCAGAGGACCACCAGATTGCCTTCCTTTTTTTGGAGGATAACATCTTGGTTCTATTAGGGATAGCATGATCCATGCACTCGTGTAAGTGCTTATAAAGTGCATTTGTGTAGGATTCGGCAGTCATACCTCTATTGTCTGTCTGCATGGGTGTCATGAAGTTTGCAACTTCTGTCTTAAGAAGTGTGAAGTTGGCTTTGGAGAAGTTTTTTACGATGGTTTCCCTAATTGGGGGTGGGGGTGGGATGTGGATGTCTAGGCTGATTAGCTTGTGGTCGGATCTGACCAATGAGGAATTGACCTCTGGTGTGGAACACTGGTTTCCCATGTTGGTAATGACCAGGTCTAGGATATGGCTGCCCCTGGTGGGGGTGTGAATAAGTTGATCCAAGGCATTGGAATTTATGAATTCTAGAAAACGTTGAGCAAAAGAGTTGGTACATGAGTAGTTTTCCCAGTTAATGGTGGGGTAGTGGAAATCGCCCATTATTAGGGTGTTGGGTTGTACCCTAATACTTTCCAGTGTATCAAGAAATGAGGAGTGTGAATCCTGGGGCATGGTGGGGGGTCTGTAGCAAGCTACAATTTGGATTGCGGTCTTGCCCAGAGTTAGTTGCACTTGGATAATCATGGATGCATTATGCTGTGCAACTAGCCTGGAGGTGTGGATATCTTTAATGAATATGGACACGCCTCCACCTTTAGTGCTTCTTTCTGGGTTAGGTGGCCGAAAGGTGTGGTATGAATTGAAGCCTGGTAATGCAGGGTTCTCTCTGGAGCTTTGAACCAGGTCTCTGTCACTGCACAAATGCCAATGTCCTCCATTTTAAGGAGTGCCTCGAGTGAGTGCATTTTGAGGTTTAGACTTCTAGCATTGAGTAGCATTACCCTCAGATTATGCTTGCTTGTACCTGTTATGGTGGTGAATTTCTCATTTGAACCTTGCCTAAAAAAGGCACTATAGGGGTGGCAAGAGCCTTAGCCAGTATCCAGAATCCTAAGGGCGACAGGTGCAGGCCATCTCTGGCAAAACATCTTGGACTGTCTATCATGTCGTCCCCAGCAGACAAATACAGGATCCTTTAGAATAACACCAGAAGCTTAGCCAATTGTTGAAGTCAATCATTTTGTCCTTGTACTGTGGTATCATTCTGGGTGATGGCAGGATGCTACTCAGAGTTAGGGTCATACCTGCCTGGGATACAAGATCGGAGAGCTCCTCCATGTCTCTTTTCATGTAGTCCAGGGAGGCATGTCTCAGGTCATTCACACCAACATGGACAATGACTGTCATATTTGTCCTTATTGTGGAGTGACCTGAGTGCATGCGTTATGTGGTGGATCCTGGCACCTGACAGGCAGCTGACAGTAACTTTCTCCTTGTTTAGTCTAGTGAGTGGAACATCAGTGTGACTGACTATAGAGTCACAAATGACTAGAGTGTTGGGCACGTTGTTATGCCTTATGGGCTGTGGTTGAGTGGCACACTGAGTTTGTGGGCTATGTGTCATTTGTGTTGTGTTGGGGGGTGGAGTTTGCTTGCATTTATGCTTTGGATGTCCCAGATGCTTGGGCTGGTTTTTATTGACAGCCTCTGTGAATGTAGGTGTGTGTTTTGTGTTTCTATGTGTGTGTTTTGGTGGTGTAGGTTTTGAGGGACTATGTGATGAGTGTGGTGTGGTGCAAGTGTTTACCTTCTCCTCTTGACTATCTAGTCCAGTCTTGGGTGAAGAGAACTTTGCTTCCAGTTTGGCTATATAAGTGCGCCTCTCACAGGTTGTAGTGTTGGGTGGTAGGAGGAGAGGGTTGTCTGTGTACATGAGGCAATTGCTGCATTGCCCCAAGATGCCCAGATTGTTCAGGTAGACAGGAGAAATCACTGGGAGCTGACCCTCAGACATGCCTAGATAAGTGCTTATTTATTTTCACTAAATATTTTTTTTATTATTTCAAATAAGATGTCTTAAACATTACATGAAATAAAGATAAATAACATATTTACAATTCTAAAACATTACTAACTTCAAACCATTATATAACTATTTACATTGGTGCCTATGCAAATAACATTGAAATTCTATATTATATAGAGTTAGAAACATAAGATGATATATCTTCTTCGATTTTTTCAAGTATTTCCAGTACTTTCATCCAAGAGTAATAGTAAGAAGTAGATCTTTTAGTTCTGTTCTTCACTGTTAATATTTCCATGTGAGCAACTGTTGTTGTTAAAGTCTCAAATTCCTTGAACGAGGGAAGCCTCATTTTTCCAGTGTATAGTTATGATTTTACGTGAAATTGCCAATAGTGACCATAGGATTTTAGTGTCTTTTTGGTACACAGTTTGGAATAGGAGAGTTGAATAAAATTAAAGACTTTGTTAATTGAAAATTATCATTATAAACAGTCTGAAAAAAATAATTAATGGATTTCCAGTACATATTGAGACATATACATTCATAAAAAGCATGCTGCCAATCTGCTTTTATCTTGATATGGCATCTCCAACATTGATCTTCAATAGAATACATTTTGGCTAACCTATGTGGTGTATAGAAACTTCTGTGTAGATATCTCCAAGTGAATAATTGCCAGTATTTGATAATGTAGAAAATTTGGAAGATTTTAGAATATTACTTTTTTCTTCTTCAACTGGAGGATGGTTGTTTATTAAAGTATAATAATCCCAGTATGATTTTTCATGATAGTTTTTTGTTTTTTAACAATTTTATAGATATTAGACAAATAACCTGTACCCTGATAAGGCTGTTTTGTGATAAGAATAAGGTATTCAATGAGTTTTGGAGTTTCATGTCTAACTGAAGGTTGCATTTGTTCTATTTTATTTATAAGAAAATGCCTTAGATTTTGTAAAACAGCCAATTGTCTTTATTTATATTATAATTATAAATTATCTGTTCCTTTGTTAGAATTTTCCCTTTCTCTATAAGTTGATGCCAAAAGAGTAATGTTTCTTCTTTAAGTATATTTATTTTAGATATTTGGAATGTATCTAGAATATTTGGTGTAAAAGCTATAGGGAAAATAAGAAAAATCCAAGAATTAATATTTGGTATTTTGTTTATATATGTTCTGAACACTGAAAGTGTAGAACTTACATAGTTTTATGGCAATTTATTAATATTATTCCTTTTCCCTAAAAAATAATCTTTTAACATCCATGTAAGGGGTGATGATATTACTGTTACATTGTCTTGTATGTGATTATAATTGATTTCTATGTAAATCTGCTCATGGGCTTAGTTCCATATAGGTGTGTATGAATTATTTAACCATAGTGTTATGTTTTTCATAACAGATGAGGTAATATATAAATCAATATCCTGTAAATTAATTCCACCATCTTCCCAATCTAATAAATGTTTATTTAAGGCTATAGGGCTTTATTTGGAAACCATAGAAAATTTTAAATTAGTTTATTGTATCTTTGAATAATATATTTGGGAGGTGGCAATGAAAAATTTTGTATTAAGTATAATATTTTGGGAAATATGATTATTTTAATAAGATATAATCTGTCTGCTGTTGAAAAGATATATTTATTCCAGTAACCAATCGTTTGTTCTATTTTGTCTAGTATTTTATTATAGTTAAATATTAGAGAATCTGTTAATTCATTGAGTAGATTTATTCCCAGATATAATAATTTACTTTCTGTTACTATATATTTGGAAAATCTTTTGTTTATATTATTTTTTTTTTACAATTACAGGGCATAATTTTAGTTTTGTTTTCATTAAATTTTAAGCCTGAAATATTTTGAAATTTATTCATGGAGTTAAATAGAGCATTCAAAGACTCATTTGCATCTGAGAGAGTTAATAGTATGTCATCAGCAAAGAGTTGGATTTTAAGGTTTAACATTTTATTAATACAAATGCCCTTTATGTTATTGTTTGATCTGATTTGATTTGCAAAGGGTTCTATGAGTAATGCAAATAACAATGGTGATAAAGGGCAACCTTGTTTAGTTCCCTTTTTATTGTTATAGGGCCTGATCTATATGATCCCAGTTTAACATATGCAGTAGATTTTTCATATAGTATTTGGATAAGATTATTAAAATTAGAAGGAAAGTTATATTCTTTTAAAACTAGTGAAAGAAAGTTCCAATTAACCGAATCAAAAGCTTTATTAATATCTAATGAGATTACATTTAAATTTAGGACTTTATGTTTGCTATAATCTATTAATGTTAGTATTCTTTTAATATTATCTGAAGTATTTCTTCCTTTAATAAAACCTGTTTGATCTTTGTGAATTAAGAAAGGAAGAAAGTGTTTGATCCTATCTGCGTATATAGCCATAAACATCTTGTAGTCTATATTGAGTAATGATATTGGCCTATATGAGGAACACTGTTTCTCATCTTTATCTGGTTTGATAATTGGGGATATCAATGAATATTTCCAAGAGGGTGGTATATTCAAATCTTTATTGGCTATATCATATACTTTTAATAATAAAGATATGGCTTGATTGGGTATTAATTTATACATTTCTGGTAGCATATTGTCTGGGCCAGGTGCTTTATTTGTCTTGAGCTTTTTAATTTGTGATTTTAATTCTGTCATATTGATTGGTTTGTTTATAATATCTATTTGTTCTTGTGTTAATTTAATATGAATATTGTTTTCTAAGTATTTTTATATCCTTAGTAGGTGTATCTTGAGTATTTATGGAATTATCAATGTTAAATTGGAGTCTGAATGCTTCTAAAATATCATTTAGTTCCGTAACTCTTTTGTTAGTATTGGGAATAAATACTTCTTTTATTTGCTTAGATTTAATTATTTTTTGTTCTATTAGTTAAGTATCTCAGGTGTGCTGAATTAGTAGAGTATGAGTTTATTTTTATCTTTTCTAAGTTAATCATAATCTTATGGTGTAGCAATTCTGTATACTTCTTATTGATTTGTGTAAGTTCTTGAACTTGAGTAGCATTACCCTTTTGTATTTCCAGTTTCAATTTATCTGCTTTGTTTTGTAAGTCTAGCATATCTTTATTCCATAACTTCCTTTTATTTATGTACCAGGATAATATCTTCCCATATGTAACTGCTTTTAATGAATCCCAGACATATATTTCTGAAATATCTTCTGTGTAATTTATTTCTAGAAAGTTTTTGATTGTCTCTTCATAAAATTCTTTGAAATCTCTCAATTTTGTGATATAGGAAGGTATCCTAGTAATGGGATTTGAATAAAATGGTGTAAGCTCTATCTCAAAGACTATGGCATTATGATCAGATAAAGGACAATTTATGATTTTGACTTTGTCAATTTTGTTATTAGGTCATTGGCAACATATATTCTATCAATTCTAGAGTTAGTTTTATATCTATGAGAATAAAATGTGAAGATTAGTGAGTCTGGTTCTGCAAATTCATTTATATCTTTTAAATACAATGTATCTATAAATTTTGATAGTGCTTTAGAGATGGGTTGTTTTCTTCTTTTGGATTTAGAATCTGTATCTTTTCATTCATTATACAGTTGAAGTCTCCTGCCAATATCAGGCTACCCTTAGTTAAATGAATTATCTCTTCAAAATGCTGTTTAACTGTTTTAATCCTAGTCCTGGGATCCAATATAGATTTACTAACGATAGATTCTCTTATTTAACTCTATTGAAACTAGACAAAACATACCTGATGTATCTTGATGAGTAGTAATTATTTTAGGTGTTATAGTTGAGTTGCTAGTATAGCTACTCCTCTTTTTTGTTTTGTATTGAGAGTTTATTAGTACTGTGTAATTATTAATATTTAAGTTGTTTATATCTCTATCTAATAAGTGTGTCTCTTGTAAAAGACTATTTGTGGTTTATGTAAGTTTATGTACTTGAATAGGCTTCTCCTTTTATTACTATTATTTAGACCATTAACATTTATGGATAAACATTTCATTTCCTAGTTTTGAGTTTGTTTTATGTGTAAGTTTATGTAAATATTGTTTATTCTTAGTTCCATCTTGGATACAGAATTCAAAAAGTTTTTCTTGTATGATTTTTGCATGTTTCTGAGTGACACCAAAGTGATAGAATAAAAAAAAAATAAGAACTTCCAAACTTGTAATTCTTAACCTTAGAAACCATTCCCTATCGCTGTGAGGTAATATACCTCTTCGTTTGGTTAGTGAATCTAACCAAACAAACTTTCTACCCTCACAAATAATATTTGGATCAGTTTCTCTTATCCTCTTAGTTTTAAATAAAGATAATTGAATAATATATTAAGATAATCTAATCAGCTAAAATATATACATATATTCTTTACTCATCTTATTGTAATTCAATAATACTTACTTCTAAGCAGGTTTCAAAAAGGTACAAATATTTAGATTAAGGTAGTATCATTTCAAAATAATTTAGGTATTAATAAACATCATGTTAAAATCTATAACTGTATATTTCATACATGTGTTGAAAACTATTTACTGACATTACTGTATAATACAGTACCATTGTTGTGCAATTGTTTTAGACTACTCAAGTCCGAAACCAGTGTTTAAATTAATATTTGCAAAGTCATATTGGAATAAAACATGAATAGTTCTGAAACCACATCATATTTCATGTTTAACATAAACTGAAATGCGATACAATGTATAAGTATATTAATATTTCTTTAGTAGACATTAAATATGTTCCTCTGATTGCATTTTTCAGCTTTTCAATGACAATTCCCATGGCTGGAGACAACAAGATCACAATTTAGACAGCTCCCTTATCCAAGAGACCACTCATAATGTTGTTACCTGATTGAGTGTCTTGTTGCCAACACTTCATCAACCCTCAGAGGGACCCTGCACAATGAAAACTGACACAGTACAGAGGTAAAACTGCAGCGCACTTGACCACACCCTCAAAGCAAACATCTATGTATATCACACATCAACTCCCACAGCTTAGACTGACACCCAACCAGTGAGTCTATCTGCTGACAACAAGTGCTGGAGATACAATCCTGACCTACTCAACACCAGTAATTCAATCCTATGACTGAACAAAAGTATACTGGAGAACACATCAAAACAATGGAAGCTGCCAAGATTCAAACCACCATGTACGAAAATATTACAGGCCAAAATTCCCAACCCATTTTGCAGCAAAGAGACAAAACGTATTCAAACCATGGGGTAACACCTTTACCACACCAAAAAGGTGTCCAAGAAGCTTGTTTTTCCTCCAACATCGGAGGACAGCCACGATGATCCATGCACTGCAAGAGTACCATTTTATCCTGGCAATTGCTTCACGACTGTATACAGAAACATTTAATCCAAATCATTAACTGGCACCACAACAATATTTCTCAGAAAAGCTGTTTTACAGCCAATGACCAGACAGAACGCATCATTGAGAGGATACATTTATCAAATGTCAAGTGCCCCAGCCATAATACAAGTGTCTCCTCAAATCAATCCCCAACGAATCTACTGCCCACCAAACTTGCAGACCAATACTGGCATCCTTTCATGCAGTCACATTGAAACACAAAATACAGGTCCGCTGATCAGGAACAACCAGGCTCTCAACTGCCAGACAACACACCCGTCTGCAGAAAGGTCCAAGAATCATAGTTGCATTGTCAAGCATCCTTGTCCACACTAACAGTAACATGATATACCCACATACACTAGTATTGTGTCATTCTTGATAATGTAAAAAGCCAGACAATATTATAAGAAGGGTGAAGCCACAGCCAGCCAACATAACAAGAAGAGCACAGCCGCAGTCACCATTCAGATGAGCAAACGGAACAGCATGAGCCATCTAAGGATGGATAGCCGGTTGAGTACCTGCCACAATGGATGCCCATAATGCATGGCAACCCAGTAACAAATTAGGGTGTGGGCTAAGCCTCTCCCCTTCCACTCAAATCAGATCCAACACAATATGTGTGTAGAACACAGATGCTTGACAAAGCCCAAAGCCACATGGGATATAAACATTGTATAATTGACACACGGGTCAAATCCACTGTTGTTATGTTACTCATTATAGTTGCCTATACAATCATTGCTTCCACTTTCTCCATCTAGTATACCATAACGCCATCTAAATGTTTGATTTGCCAAATGCACATCCAACCTTCTTGTTGCATCCCACCTGCCCACCCGAGGGCATACCTTGGCAGCAGGACATCAGTAGTATTCTGCAGGAGCACCAGCGTGAAATGGCAACCCTCCCCAAAACAAACCTGTCAGTTGCTTGACATTTACTAGTTTCTTTAGAGAATTTGTAAAACAGCAGTGATTTTATTTGTTGATGATTAATTTCTGCTTTTTAAACTCTGCTGTATAAAACATAGTAAGGGATAGCTAAAATGTCTGGAAATCTAAACTGATAGAAAGACAAGCAGATATATGTCCTTATCTATCAAGGTGCTAGAAGACATCAGTAGCCATAAACTGAAAGTGCTTCAAAATAAATATCTGTGTATATTTATATGAACCTTTTATATTATTTATGTTTCCTTAGAAGGAATTTAGGTTTCTGTATCTTTAAATGTGAACCTAGCTTATTTTCTGACTAGACGTCAATTAGAAAGAGTCAGGGATGACAAGTAAATGCGACAAGTAATAAGTAACTCAAGTTTCTAGTGATGTTTGTGGCTGTTAAATTGTCTCGAGAACCAAGCAGGAAAAGGTATGTGTTTTTTCTTGTTTCTTTTCCCTCCTCTTATTTGGTGACAAACTCATGCAGTGTGCACGCGAGCACTCTAGTTTACGGAGTAGTGTTCACAACTGTCAAACGTTGCATTTTAAACATGCTATGCCTTATTTCTCTACAAAAGAAAAGACAACAGGATATCTAAGCTAGTCACAAGCATCTTTCAACTCCGGATGTCTGGAGCCACAACACACATGACTTATAGCCTCAAAATATCACTTAAAACATATTTTTCACTGGACTATATCAGTATGTGCATATGGGTCAAAGGCAGAACATCTTTTAAGATTATTTAAAGTAGTCTTATGATACATCCTAACTGAAATACTTCATTTCAAAAGCAACACATTTCTGCCCAGCATTAGCGTTTATCCAAACAGGGACACTTTTAACTTATAAAAAGTAATACTATCAGGGATGTAACTAATAATAAGTTATATAGCAGCCATTACTATACCTATTAAGCAATATAACCATATACTGATTAAAGTATTATAAGTTAATGAAGATTTAATAAAAAGAAGAGAAAAATAAAAACAACAAAACACAAAGAGAGAAAATAAATAAATAAATAAATAAACTATTTGGGAACATTATTATGCATTGATTACTCTGATTAAGAATATGAAAATAATAGATGGATAATAATAAAAAATAGAGTAATGTTTAAATTATGCTTAGTATATTGATGTGATTTGAGATAAATGTATTTACACTTATGCTAATTTTGACATTTAAAATATAATTGAAAACAGTACCTGTTTTGGTGTAACTTGAAGACAGTAAGAACTTTTCTTTTGTTGTTAGTATTATTATTTAGATTTTTACAGAATATAACATATGTAAGATTATTTGTCGTTTAGTTTTTTTCTTTTGCTCAACAGTTTTCCAATTATTTACTTCAGCATTTCTCTTTTGTACTTATTGTCCAGTCCATAGATTCTTCATGTGTTAGGATGTTGTTATTGGTAAGGTATTTTATTGCTGAATCTACTGTTTCAAAGATTTTTATTCCATTTGGTAGAAAAACTTTCAGTCTTGCTGGAAATAAAAGATGGACTTTCAGTTGCTTTTTCTTCAAGGTTTTTTATTGGTAGAAATTCTTTTCTTTTGAAACCACCTTTGTAGAATAATCATTGTCAAATCTTATTAATGAATCATTGTATTTGATGGGAGAATTTGCCCAAGCATTTCTTAATATAAGATCTTTATCTTGTGTAGAAAAAGTCTCACAATTATAGATCTCGGCTTGTTCTTACCGGAGAAGAAGCATTTCCAGAAGCTGCTAGTGATCTATGCCCGTTCTATACCATATGAAAGAGCTTCAGGTATTTTTGTTACATCTGGTATCCAGGTGGTAAGAAAGTTTATCATATTGTCCCTTCAGATTTTTCTGGTAGACCATATATTCTAATATTATTTCTTCTTGTTAGGTTTTCCATATCATCAAGCTTTTCTAGTAAATATGTATTCTGTTGAAGTAAGAATTCAGTTTGTTGTTCTTCTATTTGGACTCTAGTGTCAATGTCACTTAATGACTGTTCAATAAGTGATATCTGTCCTTTCTGCTGTGTAAACATTTCTTGAAGCTGTTCCAGTTGTTGTGAGCACTTTTCTTTAAAAGTATCTATTTTATTGTCCATCTTGTCGATTTTTATTGTAAGTTCCTGTATATTTGTAATGAGAGACTGCAGGTCTTTTTTGAGAGAAGAGTCTTGTGCTGTATTCCTTAGATGACTCATGCTGTAAAGCTGATATTGGTGCTGATTTTCCAGTAATTAATTTGACAGGAATTATTCAAGTTCTGACAATAAAATTTTTCTTATAGATGCTCAGAGTTATTAGAAATAAGTTAGTAATAAAAATTTCTTCAAATTAAATATTATTTTGTAAAATTCCTGTCAGGAATTGTATTGAGGTAAGAGAGCTGAAATGAAGTGCAGCTATCAGTTCAGCATCCTAGCCACGCCCCCCGATAAGTGCTTATTTATTAAGTACTAAAAACTGCTTTCCACTAGACAAGTGAGGAAAGCTGAGTGCTGTAGTAATTTGCAGCTTATGTAGTGCTTACAATGAGTTCTGAACAAGTGCTGAGTTCAAAGAAACAGATTTGAGTGCTGAAACTAGAAAACTGGCTAGTTATAAGAAACAAAACTAAGCTAGAAGGCTTCCCTCCAACACAGAAGGGCTTGTGGGCTCAGAAGCCTACAAACAGTCTAGACCACTTGACAGGAAAGGCAGGAAACAAGCTTAATTTTTTTTTTGTTCTCTTTCCCAGATGTTCTCTTTGTACACAGTAGGAGTGCCTGAAATCAGAATATAATCTCACTGCACTCAGTTGAGTGAGCAAATGAGATGGGCCCAGAAGGAGTATCCAAACACAAATTTACAAGAGGGGCGGGCAGTTTCAAAGCCACTAAGATTAACACCAACACAGAAACAGAGAGGGTGGGTGGTAAAACTAACTGAAAAACAGAGTCAAAACTTCCAGTTCAGTTAATAATCATGCAACACAGTTAAATCAATTTAAATACTGTATTATTTGAAAAAAGTGCAGATAAAGGTACTTAAATTCTCTTATACATCCAGTTGAATACGGCTATATCTTAGTAGGCCAAAGCTGAGGTTTTTAAGCAGAAAATATTTCAAACTATACCACTTAAATAGGTAAGGACAGGAAATCAAAGGATGTGGCTACCCCCACACCTGTAATTACTAACAAATAATAAAATTCAAGCCAGCACTAACTGAAGAACAGAGTCAAAACTTCCAGTTCAGTTAATAATCATGCAACACAGTTAAATCAATTTAAATACTGTATTATTTAAAAAAGTGCAGATAAAGGTACTTAAATTCTCTTATACGTCCAGTTGAATACAGCTAGATCTTAGCTGGCCAAAGCTGAGGTTTTTAAGCAGAAAATATTTCAAACTGTACCACTTAAATAGGCAAGGACAGGAAATCAAAGAATGTGGCGACCCCCACACCTGCAATTACTAACAAATAATAAAATTCAAGCCAACACTAACTGAAGAACAGAGTCAAAACTTCCAGTTCAGTTAATAATCATGCAACACAGTTAAATTAATTTAAATACTGTATTATTTGAAAAAGTGCAGATAAAGGTATTTAAATTCTCTTATACCTCCAGTTGAATACAGCTAGATCTTAGCCGGCCAAAGCTGAAAATATTTCAAACTGTACCACTTAAATAGGCAAGGACAGGAAATCAAAGAATGTGGCTACCCCCACACCTGCAATTACTAACAAATAATAAAATTCAAGCCAGCACTAACTGAAGAACAGAGTCAAAACTTCCAGTTCAGTTAATAATCATGCAAAACAGTTAAATCAATTTAAATACTGTATTATTTGAAAAAAGTGCAGATAAAGGTACTTAAATTCTCTTATACGTCCAGTTGAATACAGCTAGATCTTAGCCGGCCAAAGCCGAGGTTGCCCATTAGGATGGGTGAACTGTTGTAAATCTCTTAACTTCCCTCCCTGCCTAGCTCCTACAGTGCCAGAGCCATTAACTAAACTTGGGTCATCTAAGCCAGTTCAGGCTGCATTACTTTATGTCACGGAACTAGACATAAAGTCCTACTGTTTCTGACCATATACATATATTATCACTACATGTAGTAAACAGCTATAATGAAACAATGTATGAAGCAAATTAGGGTGATAAAATAAATAATAGGAAGTGAGCAATTAAGCAGCTGAAGGGAACCCATCTTAATATAAGGCATTTTGTGTGTAAGTTTGTGTGTGTGTGTGTGTGTGTGTGTGTGTGTGTGTGTGTGTGTGTGTGTGTGTGTGTGTGTGTGTGTGTGTGTGTGTGTATCTTTCACTATAAATAGTGCAATACTGCTTAACGTAATTTGTCTGTAGCACTGATATTTATAGACACTGTGCCATATTCAGCAAATTACACCTTGGCAGAAGAACACTTTCTCGTGAAACTGTTTTTTTCTAATTTGCAGAGCAATTCTTTGAAAGCATTCCAGCCATCCAGCATATTTTGGAAATGCGTGAGTAGATTAGGAAAGTAAAAGCAATTTAATGTGTCGTAACATTATTGGTAAAATTACTGGTAATTATTTCTTATCAGGACAGCAGGAAAAAGGTTTTCAGTAAGACAAGCTGCTAATCTGCTATAAAGACAGCATCCATGAAGCCATTATCAGGAGATATTTCATGGAATTAGCCTGTCCAATACATTTTCTCTAATAGACATAATGTATAGTGAGTATGCACTCATTGCTTCAGAAAGTTTCACATTTTCTCCATTCTAGATTTCTTGTTGCTCTACATATTTTTTATATCAGATAGGCTAAGAATCAATACCAATTAAGATAAGTATATTCCACAGAATGTCATCAGATTATGCAACAAAGAAAACAATTTATTTGATTCTGTGCTCTGCAGAAATTCACATTATGATTAGAGCAGGCATATCAGATGAACTGTAATAATGATGCAAATTTGCTTACACTATTAACCAAGCAAGACAAGGTTATTGCTTTGGAAAAGTTAGCCATATGCAGAGCAGCAGAATCCAAGTATACTAGCAAAGAGTGAGTGCAGAATCTACTGAATAAAGCATCGACTGCATGAGTCATGCTCAAGACAGTCAGAACAAAGGACTTTCACTGCTGAAGATGGTGAAATTCCACTTACATGTTCATAAATGGCTTATGTGCTAACACTGCTTCAGTGATTTTCCAAAGCTTTGGAGAAGGTCCTTCCCTCAAGGAGAAGTTGTTACATATTGATAGTACAACCATTTTCTAGTATAAACTAAGTAAACAAAATAAATAAATAAATAAATAATTTTACCTGCAAGTATACACCTGAAGATTGCAATCAATTTTAAAAGGTAAGCACATGGTATAACTTCAGTATTTAGGCTATGCAAGAAAATAAGGCAATATGTTATTTTACATTTGAATTTTAGCAGCTTTTCTTGTTTTCTTGTTATAGTACTGATTCTGTGCTATTAAAGTAACCATGCAGAAGTACTTCATGAGACTGCAGATTGCAGTACATTAGTATTCAGTGCAACAGTGACAGCAGGACATCAGTTACAGGCAAGGAGCTGCAGTGCTGTTTTGCTGCTTAGCAGATGAAGTTTTCCATTAATTGAAAAAAAGAGGTTTTACTTGTAACAATGAACCTCTAACTTGTCTTCTAAAAGCTGGCAAGAATGCAATAGAATGGTGCGAAAACTAGCCGATTCATCTAATGCGGGGTTCAATTCAACAGTTCGTAGCACATCAGAGGTCATTTCCATTCCCCTGGTTACAGAATCACTTAAGCAGCTTCACACTGGATTTGTTAATTAATACCACAAAGTGAAAATCTGTTTAAAAAAGAGTCACCTAGTTAAGTTACTTCTGTGCCAGGACAGGATGAGACATGCAATAATCCCACTAAGTGCCATCATTCATTCATTCATTCATTTATTTTCCAGTACCTGCTTTATAGCACTCAAGATTGGGAGGGAGATGGAACTAATCATGACAGACAGTTACCATAAACCTTGAAATGAGACTTTTCACAAAGAAGCATAATTAATTAAAATTCATGGCCTGTGATGGAGGAAAATTTCACTGTTTTCATCTTCTTCTTTTCTTTAAGCCTTTTTTTCCCTCTTTTCTACATTTTTAATAATTTTTCTTATGGAGTATAATGAACCTCAGCACAGCAATCTTTTATAAAGTTATTTGTAAGGCCACAAGTCTAGTTCTGGAGCTTGTAGCTCACGTGGGAACATTTCATGTGGTCGTTAAAAAGGAGAAGTAACAAATCAGGAAGCTGCAAGTTGTTTAAACTTAAAATAAAATAACATAATTCCTGTGGGGCCTGCATACATACCTCTTTACATATATGTATTAACGTTTAGATTATGTACCCCAAGGAAAAATAGATATACAGTCTGAAAGTTATGTGCCCTTGCCATTTACTATATACCACTATTGTGTTTGGGGATCTTTTCTCCATCTACAAATGCAATGAAGCCATATGAATCAATAGCCCCAAAACTGCTCCAAAAGTACACACCTTACAGGAAGGCAGGGAAGAGACAGTCTCTAACATGTCCTAGGATTGATTTGTGTCTAAATACACCATTGTTTATGTTATTTGTGGTGCTGATGGTGCTAGTGGTCTTGAGTGATGCACATGACAATTGTACTGTTGTATAGCATAATTGTTACATTTATACAGGCATGATCGATATTTTGGAGTTCATTTTTTTTATTTTAGATTATCTGCATAAGAAGTCTATTATTCTGTCACAAAAGGAGTTCAGAAAGCTAACCACCAGTATAAGCCCTTTTTACTGCTGCTGATACCATTTCAAATTTAGAGGTAGCTCTAACATAGTGCTATAGCATGAAAAGGTGCAGCACCACATTGGGCTTTCTCTGTGGCATTCTGGGGAGCAGCTTATGTTACTTAGCTGTGTGCCCTTTCCCAGAAATCCCTGCAGTAAGGCAAATGGTTGAGTTAGAGAATCATAAGTTAATTCAGCTGTCTGAATTAATGAACTCAGACAAAATTTCACATTTGCCCATTACTTTCAATGAGTCAAACTGCATTATAAGTAGTGACGGGTAGTTTAGTGGACAGGTTGTGGTGATGGGGCTGAGTATATATCCGCGCGCAAGTGTATGTGAGTGCGTGTGTGTGTGTGTGTGTGTATTTGTACATATATCTGTGTGTGTGTATGTGTGTGTGTGTGTGTGTGTGTGTGTGTGTGTGTGTGTGTGTGTGTGTGTGTGTGTGTGTGCATGTGTGCGTGTGTGTGTGTGTGTGTATATGTACATATATCTGTGTGTGTGTATATGTACATATATCTGTGTGTATGTGTGTGTGCACGTGTGCATGTATGCATGTGTGTGTGTGTGTTTGTGTGTGTGTGTGTGTGTGTGTGTGTGTGTGTGTGTGTGTGTGTGTGTGTGTGTGTGTGTGTGTGTGTGTGTGTGTGTGTGTGTGTGTGTGTGTGTGTGTGTGTGAGAGTGTGTCAGTCTGCCTGGATGTTTAGATTAAGTTATTAGTTAGGGGACAAGTAGGGTAGGTGTTTGTGTACGTGTGTGTGTGTGGGGGGGTGAGGAGTGTGTTCATGACTGTGATCAGTATGGGGAGTCTGTGTGTGTGTGTGTGTGTGTGTGTGTGTGTGTGTGTGTATGTGTCCATGTTATACCTTCAAACTCCACCAGACTAATGAGCAAATTCTGTAATGTATGGAAACACTAGACACTAGAATATTCTGGAAACATTTTCCTACAGACAATTAAAAAGTTAATATAGCAACAGTCTTACAGCATGACAGATGTATGGGCAGGTAGAAACACTAGACACCAGGGATTAAAATGAACAAGGAAAAATCTTCAAACCCTGTAATGTAGGCTTTAGTCCAATCTGCTACTAATAAACACCAGGGATCCTTCTTATATATTACATTAAGTAATTGAAAAAAAGATTAAAGTAAAACTGAAGAAAAAGTTCAAATCCTGTACCACTGGTACAGACAGCAACTGTAATAATTCAGAGGTTTAGTTGTCTGTACTGAGAGAGCCAGTACTCAGATGTATTTTTAGAATTATATGGTGTAGAAAACTCTTAAAGTCTCGTATTATTGACTGAATGCAATAGTCCATAATGCATGGAAAAAGAGGAAGGCACAGTCAGGGAAAAGCTGCAAAGTGAAGGTGTGTCTAATTAGGGTTTTGCCATATCTTTAAATGGCCATGCTGAAGACTTTAGAACAGAGCCACAAATAACATTGAATAACACCAGGGAAATGTTTAACTATTGCTTTGAGTCATATACAAAGTTAACAGAGCACCAGGTGTAGTATCACAATGCACTGTCTAACAATAAGAGGTGTGAATATTTAATGTCTGGCATTGTCCGTGATTTATGAGGGCAGTGAAAAAATAAGAAAATACATCAGGGATGTTCAGTCTACTCAGGGATAGGAAAGAGGTATGTAAGTCTGTGTATGTGTGTGTGGGTTCATATCACTTCACTGAAAGACCATTTCACTGAAACCCATTTCACTGAGACCAAATCACCTAAAGGTCATTTCACTGAAAGTTAATTTCACCTAAAACTCATTTCACTGACAAGTAGTACTCTAAGGCAAGTCAAAGGTATATATCCTTTTCCCCACTGTAGTGCGATCCTGGTGTTAGTATATATAGTTAGGGGGTGTGGGGGGCACAGCCCCCCACATTGGGGGTGTGTGGGAGGTGTAGCCACCCACTTAATTTGGTTTTCTGATGTCTAGTTTGGTTTTACATTATTTAGTAAAACCAAACTAGGTGGAGGGGCTACGCCCCCCACAACCCCCATTGTGGGGGGCTGTGCCCCCACACACTCTCTAACTGTATATACTAACACCAGGATTGCACTACAGTGGGGAAAGGGACATGTACCAAAACAAAAGTAAATAAAACCTTGTCCACCATGGCTGGATACAAATGCTTTATTTAAAATACCAAAACATAAGCGCTTTCACAGTCTCTATGACTGCTTCCTCAGACAACTTTAAACAACTGAAGTACATTCTTTATATAGTTAAAAATCAGTTAACAAGGAATTGATAGCAATTAGGGCATTTAAAGTGTCCCTTACACTTTGCTACTAAAAAACATCAAATACTTAATTTACGACCTTATTTATTAAAACGTTTTTAAAATATATATATATATATATATATATATATATATATATATATATATATATATATATATATATATATTCATATCTGTTTACACATTTTAAAGTACTGTGTGTATGTGAGTTAATGTCTGAGTGCTCTAGATTTTAAGAATGCTTTCAGTGATACTGCTTCATTTATACCTGGTGGTGTATCTGCATTGAGTTTAAAGATCCACCTCTGCTCAGCTGCTTCAGTCCTATTCTTCACATCACCTCCTCTCATCCCTTCTCTGATAACCTCTAGAACAAAGAATTTGAAAGTATGGTCTGTCCCTTCTGCCTCAACATGCTTGGCCAATGCACTGTTCTCCTTTCCATTGATGTCTCTACTGTGCTCTAATATACGGTCCTTAAACATTCTGTTTGTCTTCCCTATATAGAAGACCATACATCTCATGCAGAAACTAAAATACACAACATTCTTGGTTGGACAGTCAGCATAGCAATTTGCATGAATTACTGTCCGACTGTATGTATGTGTAACAGTAGTGCAAGAATGTATGAACTTGCATGCTGCACAATTTCTGCACATGTAAGTCCCTAGTCTGGAAGATGCAATAGGTGGCCAAATTGTTTGTGTTTTATAACATAACTGTTGTTTAAGACATTGTTTGTTTTTAAAGGAGAACAGTGGGGCATCCTCCAACATTTCTTTGAGTTCATCTACTACTGTCAAGATGTTCCAGTTCTTCCTGAACACCTCACAAAACACATTAATGTCACTGCAAAATGAAATTGGGAATCTGATCTTTCCATTCCCTGATCTATTCATGTCTGATGCAGAATTCGCCTGATGTGTAATATATGCTTGCCCTCTTTTCCCCCTTTTCTTTCAGTGATTCTTCTATACATTTATCCAGTTACTTCCTAGAATATCCTCTTTCTAGAAAATCTTCCCTGATATTATCCAGAGCTTCTATTAACTGTGTTTCATTGTTATGCAGTCTCA